>NW_010102816.1:0-6304 GCF_000699245.1 Pterocles gutturalis
GGGAAGATGTAGATATCACACAATATTTTTAAAATGCATCTAATTATTACATGCGACAGTTATGGCAGATCCTAACTTTAACATAATATTAAAGTTAACTGATTAATGAAAAAGGAATCCCTGTAAAGAGTCATGTAGCTGAATGTCTTCCTGGCAGCACTGGTTTTGCTTCTACTTTTACTCTCCTGTCTCCTCCTAACCTCCATTTCCCTTTTGCTCTTTTTGGTCTTTGAGCTACATAGCCTTGCTATCTTGACCCTCTCCCTCTTTGGTGGCTCACCTTCATAAAGAAAGAAAGAAATAAAGGGTCTAGTAACAAGAAACATTGAAATGCATATTAAAATACCATTCCATGCATGTTAAAATACTTTTCACTGATTTGCAGCATAAGTTCATCCCAACAGAGGTGAGAAATCTGGCCCTTGGTGAGTACTTTGGAGAAACTGTCAGGAGCTGCCAATCTTATACAATGTCTCTACATATTCAAGTAGAAAAGTGATGTAGGGGAAAAAGATCAAACTGGCATCTGGGTTTGGGATCGCATTTTCACCTGTCTTTCTGTTTCTGATTGCACATTAACTCATGTTTCTTACATTTAATTTCATCCCACTTCTTCTTGAGTGAACAGGAGTGTGCCATACATTACAACAAGAGCTAAGTATTTTGCAAACGTTTCTTCCTTCTGCTACCTTATCCCTTCCCCTCATAATATAATTAAACACAATTAAGAAACTATCAGAAACAATATTTTGTCATTAATGGATAGACCAGCAATTTTGGTATCATAGTCCTGGAAATGCGTCAACTTTAGAAAACCAAGCGTGAAGCATCTTAACTCTAAGGTACCTCTTTGAACCACAGCCTCCGCACTGCTGTCATGCTGCAGCTACTGAAGCAGTGCGACACCAGAGATTAATCATTGCTGAGGTCACCACCTGGGTCCTCAGCCCTGCCACACACTTGCTGGAAGGAAGCAGAGACAAGGTGCTGCCTCCACAGGGGATAAATAGAGATGCTGCTGGTTTTATTTGTCATCACCCAAGGAGGCCCAAAGTTTAAGTGCAGATTTCGGTGGAGAACACCTGTGGATTTAGGTGCTGAGTGCTTATGTGGAAGCTGAAGTCCTTTCGTGGATCGGGGCATTCATTAGAAGCCAGCTAGCCTTTACACTGTATTTTGAAAACAGTTATTGCATGGCTTTATTTTCCATTAATCTGTGAGAAACTTTACTTTTAAAACTGCAGGGTGAATTGTTTAGACAAACCAAGCTTTTGTCTAGATTTTTAGTTCCCCTGTCAGAGCACTGCATTAAAAGAAAAAAAGGATGAAAATACAACATCTAAATTTGTCCTGTTAATAGAATATTATGATTCTGTTGCTAGTTAGATGAATCAGGAAACTGTTCATTTCACTGCATCACTAGTCTTTTAAACATCAAACTGAGTGAATTGCAACAACAACAAAAAAATCTAAATGCTATTGCGTTCTGCTGCAGCCATCCAGGCTCATGCTGGGCATTCACAATAGTAATATTAAATGAGAAACTAATTGCTTAGCCATGATGACAATTCCGTTCTCTCAGGTTGTGTCCATTTTCTCTCAAAACACAGTGAGCATGGAAATGCAGCACTGATAATGCTTCTGTTGTCTTTATTTAATGTGAAACAACATCAGTGAGTCACCCAAGTCTCTCGTAATTTTATTCAATTTGTGGTTGTGCTGGCAAACATGCAGGATATTCACATAACAGATAGTGTCTACATTTCACCCCTTGAGAAGTTAATCTATGTCTTCCATAGTTAAATAGTAAGTATTACTTATTTATATCAATGTTTTACACTTCTATATGGCCTTTGGATGTCAGATTATTGATACTTAAGTAGATCCTCAAATGCTTCTCAGGGAGAGATAAATACCATTATTATCCACGGCAGCGCAGAAAGGAGAGGTGATCTTTCTAAGTCCATTAATTGAGATAATTTAGCTTGAGAAGCCTGATAACACAGTTACAAACACACAATAGCAACCTGTCCAATCTCCAGCACTTTCTTTTAAAAAAAGAGCAATTTTTTTAAAAAATGATGACAATGACTTAACAATATTTTTTTTTTTCCTACTGGTGCTTATTTGAGCTGAAGAGATAGAAATTTCCTCTGTTTTACATTTCAGCTGATAACCTAGCAGTTTGACAAACCAAGTCTAAGATTTGTGGAGATATCAGGAAGCATTTTGAAATGCCAGAGTAGCCATCAGGCTTGCAGAGGCTTTGAGACATTTTTCCTTTAACAGAAAGTTAGTGAATGAAATTATGTAGTGATCAATGAATTAACCCTAATCAGTGACCTCCAGATTTAATGCATGAGAAATTTTTAGTCTCAGATGGAGAAGACAGAAGGATGTAGGGTGAGTGGGTGGAAAGTGCAGCGAGATGTCAATAAGAAATCCTTAGCACCTTGCTAAAAATCCCATTGCTTTAGCAGTGGGGCAAACAACTGAATCACATAAGATTCAGTGGCACTTGAAACCACTGAAATAAAAATTAATAGCTTTGTTCAATCTTGACTAAAATATATGAATATCATTTCTATATTAACATTTAATATCAATTTATAATTAGACATATGAAACATGAAATCCTATGAGCTAATCCATATGCATTTTATTAATCTGAAAAAGAATGCAAATTACTTATAGGAGCTTACATGCAAGTCCAAATTCTGCTCTCATCAGTCAGACTGATTATGTGTGGATATAATTTTTTGGAGATAGATTAGTGGGGAAATGGTTTTCCTGTGTTTTCAAGGGTGCCTGTGAATGTGAATGAATGTTTTGGACACATGACTATACTGTGCTCTTTGTAGGGGAAAGCTTAAAGCCCCTGGCACTTCTTTTTCTTAGCAGACTAATGTTTTTTGAAAATATGTCAAGTTTTTAAAAACAGAGATTAAAAGGAAGGCATGGAGGAACTTCTAATGTTTCAGGATTGTTATATGAGATTATTAATTTCAATTTGAGTGAGGACCAGTGACCATCCTTCGAGTAACGTGGAGCTGCTCTAGACACTGGCAAAATATCTTGGGCAGCAAAGTGATTAATGACCTTTCTCTGCACTGTGCTTGCAAGAGAGTCCCAAGAGGTCCACTTTGCTGCTCTCACTGCCACACAGAAAGGTACCAGGTTACCGAGTGGCTGATGTCACTGGGAGGAGGGATAGATGGGGATGGCTCCCCCAAAATCAGTGGTTGTGTCCCCACAAGCCTTTGCTCCTGCCTTCACATCTGCCCTAGCAAACTGTGTGGAACCCAAGCTGCTGCACAGCCTTGGGGCAGATCTGATGTACTCAGTGCACACATGGCTCCGCTTGACCCAGTGAAATGAAGGTATAGCTTCTCTCACTTTCCTCTGAGGTGAAATGCTGGTCATTCTCCAACAGCCTTTGTCAATAATTAAGTGAGACATCCTTGTAGAGAGGATATGTGATTTTAAAAACTCTGCTTGTTATATAGTCTGTCTGTGCTCACGTTTAGGAATGCATTAAATGAGATGGCTGGAAGTGTCAGGGCCAAGAGCAGTTTGGGATTGGTGGAGAAAGAGCTTACTGAATCTTTATGTTTCCTCATCTGGTAACTAAATTTGACAAATTTGATATTTCTGACAGGAAATAATAGTAATAATTAATTTATTAAACAGATATAGGATGTTACCAAGGAAATATCCTGATACAAATGGAGCCGGTCAACATGAATATATGTATATGTACTTTTCGATTCTACCCTTCTCTGTGCCAAAGCATGTCCTTGCTCTGACACACAGCTGATTTCCTTTAAATGCAATTGCTCCAAATAGCTTTAATTTTCAGTGTTGCCATGGTCCCACCATTTGGTCCCATTGTGGGAGGAAAGTGTATTAGTCACAGTTGTTCTGCGGACAGAAAGCTGAAGCCCAGGACAAACTGTTAACAGAAAAAGAGCCAGACCCACTTTTCTATTGATTTCCTTTTGGATTTTTTCTTGTTTTATTGTTTGTTTTTGCTGTATGGTAGAAGAGGAAGGCAGCCAGCATTGCTGCTAAGAATAAATTACCTTCATTATTTATTCAAAAATCCTAGAAGATAAGGTCATTTAATATGTGGACATATGAGAGCCTAAGTGAGCACCATTTTTATTAGACATAAACTGATGTTATTTATGACAAATTCCTGAGTTTAACTATTCTCACTGCAGATGGGAATGCTTTCTTAATCCACATCTTTAATGGGGGCACGAGCTGGGTGGTTTTGCTCTAAGAAAGTGATTAAGATGTGAATATGCCTGGGCTAGAATATTAAGGAACATTAATCCATTAATTTATGGTCTTAATTGGATTGAGCTCTTGCAAGAGGATGTGTAAAGCAACAGTACACACCAAAATCAAGATCCCTAAGAAATGCCGTAAAATAATGTAAAACTAGTTTCTATGAAATTTATGCTGCCTTATGCTGATAACAAGATTTCATATCCTTTGTAGTTTCCTTTTCTCTCTCTTCATCAGTCTGAAAGAATCTCAACTTTGAAGCTCTTGGAACAGAGAACATAACCAATCCCAGCTACTCTTTACTGATATATTCTCAAGGACCATCACTCATCTTTAACTGAAATTAGGTGATCTACAATGATGTCAATACAAGATAAAGTGCACTTTGTGTATTCTGGATTTTATGAATTTGTCTTTAATACCTGATTCTGCTCTTAGTAAATCGATAGTAGAAACAATTATGCAAAAAATAATCCAATGAAAGTTAATCAAGGCTGGTAAAGGGGATGGTGATATTTTCCAAACTGAGAACATAGCACAATACACAGCACATACTTAAAGAAAAATTGTTGTTCTTCTTGAAAGAAGCTTGGGGGTGTGTGTGGGAGACTTAGAGTATGAATTCACATGTGCATGATTATGGTACTTGACGAAAATTGTTAGAATGGGACAAAGTTAAGAGTAAATCTACTAGACATGAATGTCGCAATGCCCTAAGGACGTGAATGTCGTGCATAGCTCTCCCTAACCTGAAAGGAAAGGCTGCTTGCATGTGGAGTTAACAATTTGGTCTCTGGACCAAATTCAGCCTGACATAATTGGGTTCAACTCTGTTAGCTTCTGAAGAGTTGCATTCACTCTACCAGTCTTGGATTTGGATTTGAAGTTTTGACAGTCACCAAGAAATTATTAAAACTGCTCTTTCATCATTTCCTGTGATCACGCTTGCATAAATGAAAACATTGACAATGTCTGAATTGGTCCTCAAAGTTGAATATTGCTAGCAAGACATTTCTGCGATCAGTTATAAGCGTATTCATCTTTATAATCACTTATTAATGTGGAAATTAATTTTCAAGACCAAAAGATTATAGATTTGAGATCCATATAAATTGCAGGAAATATGAATTTTTAAATGCTCTTTTTCTAACATTACACGATCTTTTGAGTTGACATCACACCGACTAACTTGAACTTCTTCACAGAAACATTGGAAGTTGAAACATTTGAAAGCATTGATACAATTTTTTTTTCTACCACGTCCAGTGTTCAACATGCTGTTCCATCCATTTTGCAGATGTATTTTGGTTTTTCAACAGAACTGAACAAAAGGGCAATTTTGTGGTTTTTTTTTTGGTTTTTTTTTTTTTATGATGCATGATTCTAATGATATGATGTGAAGCTAACATATTTCCCCTTTATAAATATAGCAAACTTCAGATATTCACCTGCAGAGCATGGAGCAAAGGTCAGTTCAGAAGCTGAAGCTTATTTTTGTTTAAATTTGGAAACTCTTCTTTAATTAAAAAAAAAAAAAACAAACAACTTGTGAGAATGAGTGGTATGTGAGATAAGTGTAATAATAACTACCAAATTGCAGTTACTTCTCCTTGAAGACTTTTCCCTTGATATTGTTGGTAGCCAATATTCCAAAAAATAGACACTTGAGTGTTCCCTTGGATGTAAATAACAGTAATAATAGTAATTATTATTAATAATGATGATTAATTATGTCTGTAGTGGTAGGACACTAGTTGCCTACAGGCTCTAAGAAACTATAGCTCAAGAATACAGGAACTATGGAAAACACTACAAAGTGGGGTTTACATTTAAGGCTGAAGACAAATGCACAGATAAGATAAAGCACAGTACAATTTGCCCAGAAACACATCATGAAGGAAATCAGAAATTTTGTTTTTCATTACCATTTACTCAGCTGCTCAGCAACATATACTAATGATAAAAATGTGACAAGCAGGCAGTAAGAAATTAAGTATCTCATAGAAGCACC
>NW_010102817.1:0-6710 GCF_000699245.1 Pterocles gutturalis
GCGGCGTTATCAGTGTGATTCAGCACGGTCCCGGTTTATCAGAGCCGGTGCAGGGGCTGAGCTCGGCGGGAATTGCCGGATCCCTTCTTCTCCCGGCACGCGAGGCATCGCTGGATAAATTGCCGCCTGGCTTTGTTTACTTCTGAAATAATCAGCTTTGTGCCTCTTACCTTGGGCTTTATCGCACCCAGGGCTCCCCGAGTTATTGCAGAGCAGCTCCAGCCCCAAAGTGCAAAATCAAAACAGATGGGCGCTTTGTTTTTGCCTTCTTGAGGGGAAGGCTGCTCATTGAAAAGCCCTATTACGATGCAAATACCGGGGTGGCGTGAATATTCAAAACCCCTGCGCTCCTTTTGAAACTCTTTACATAAATTTAAAGCGCTTTATATGCCCTCGATACTTTTTTGCTCCTCTGGAGTGGAGCTTGGTTAACAGAATCTCTTTTTCTCTGCCAACTTTGGAGGGGTTTGGCCGCGTTTTAGGGGAGCACGGCCAGAGGTGGCATTGAGGTGCAAAGCAGCCAGCGCCGGGGCTGCAAAAATTATGACCGTGCTCAATGGGGAGGAGGAACCGCCAGCTGTAACGCTGACTTTGGTGGTGACCCTTGAAGAACCAGGCGTGCTCTCAAGTGATTTACTGATATTTGGGTGCTCCATTGTCCCTTTGGGGTTTTTTTTCCCCTTTGGTTTCTCCGTGTGACCCTTTGTGGAGAGGGGCCGGGGTGTTGCAGGGTGGGCTGAGCTCAGAAATCGCAGCGGGCAGTGGTTTGGGGGGGTACGTGGTGAATCACTGTGGCTTAGCCCCAGCTGCGATGGATGAGATGGTTCATTAGGGGAAGGAGATAACAAGCTAGATGAGGCAACCTAGCTCCAGCTTTCCAGCAAGGGCTCAAGGGACTGGTTTCGGTGGCTGCTGGGCATCTTATCACAAACCCCACCATTACAAACTGGGGTGCTGGTGGGTTTTCCCAGTTGTGTTCGTATCGTCCTGGTTGTCCCAAGCGCAGGGGTTTAGGGCAAATTGCTTTTAACCTGCCCGTGTGGGGTGGATGCCACTGAACAGTTCTGTCTCGGGGAGCGGGTGCTTGTATTTTGGAGGCGGCCATGTGATGCCGCTAATTGCCAGGCCCTCGTTTGAGCCGAGGCAATGAAGAGCAACATTTTCCTTGCTGTCCCTCCAAGGCGATGACTTGCCCGAGGCTGCTGGTTGGGATGACAGCAGCGTCACCCGGAGCCGTGTGCTGTGGAGAGGTGATGCAGCCCATGGCGGGGATCTGGGCAGAGCATCCCTGAAACCTCCGTGTTGTGCCACGGCACACAAGTACTGTTTTGTACAAAAAAGAGGCATTGTGCTAATTGTAGCAGGTTTACGTGGTGGTGTCATGATTGACCAGGTAATCTGTGTCTTTGTGAGTTAGAGGCTAGAGCTTGGAGGTTGGTATTGATCCCAGGCACTTAATATGCGAAGCGGTAATTACTGTTGAAGCCTATATTGTTTTGGGTTAAATTTAGCTGCGAATTTAGTCTTATTGAGCCTCTACATTGTGCGCCGTGAAGGTTATCTGGCTCTCAGGAGGGGGTGGATTTAAAGGCAGGAAAGAAACACCGGTGAAAACTTCCTTTTCTCATCATCCCCGAGTGGTTTGCTTCCCAGAACTTCTTATAGCCAGAAGAGAAAGAATAATGTGGTTACGACCCTGAATAGTTCTCCAAAACCTTCACTTTTCCGCACTGTATTCTCAAGCTGGTCATTTTGGGGTGACTTATCACTGCACAGAAGGCCAGCTATAAATCTGACCAGAGCGATGCCCTGTGCAGGGAACAGCCCCTCTCCTCCTCGCAGGGGACCGGGGAGCCCCTGGCTCAGCTGCTGCCCACCCGCCCCTATTATCCCGCCAGCCCCGGGCTGCCCTCCTGCATCTCAGCTGCTGGCCCATCTGGAGCCGAGATGAAAGGCTGGGCTTTAAGTCAGGCTTTGTGTGCCTCTTGTGGTTTTTTTTCCCCTCCCCACCTCCTCCTCCTCTCTTAGCCCTTTCTCCACTGCCACTCTCCCATCCCCGACCTTGCCAGGCAGCTCGGGTGCGGAGGGTGGCTGTGCGTGCCGGGTCTCTGATGGCATTGACCTCATTATTTTGACTGTTGGGTGATGCCAGGCAGCCTCGTCAGCTCAGCAGGTAGGAGGGTTAGCATTCAGGGGTTTGCCCTTTTTTTTTTCTTTTTTCCTTTTTTTCTTTTTTCCCCTTTTTTCTTTTTTTTTTCCCCCCTTTTTTCCTTTTTTTTTTTTCCCCTCCCTTCTCAAAGCCCTGCTGATTAATTCAGCGGGGAGTAGGCATCTTGGGTCACCTTGCGCAGCCGGCTGCGAGCTGGTGCCGGCTTCCTAAGATGGAGGTTGCGCAGGATGCGTGCGGGATCGCCCGGCTGCCGGCAGCTCGCTGTCCTTGACTGACTGCAGGTAGGCGAGGAGTGTTGCCCTTCTTTCTTTATTTCTGATGCTTTTTATGCTGCAAAGCATGAAATCCCCTCCCTGGGCTGCGTTGCGCTGGTCGGGTCTCACCCACCCGACTGTCCCTCACCCAGGGGACATACGGGGCTGCCGGGGCCACCGTCCCCTTGCCAAAACCTCCCTGGGGCTGCAGGGCAGGTCTGTCCCCCAGCAGGGACTGTGCACCCCCTGCTCTTCTCCTTTGGGGTTCATATTTTTCTTGCTGGTTTTATGGGTTCTTCAGCCCACCTGGACTCATCTGGGATAATTTTTTGGGGGGCTGTCTGCTGGTACAGCACGGAGAGGGGGTGACCCCAGTGCTCTGTCAGTGCAGGTACTCGGGGACATGTTGGGAGGTGGCATTTAAAACTTTGCTCTGTCTAACTGGGGGAACTCGTTCTGGTGGTGTGGAAGTAGGGTCAGGTGCTGGAGAGGTCTCTGGGGGGTCAGGAGGTGGCTGACCCTGAAGATAAGAGTTTCAAAAAAGCCTGGGAAGCTCCTCGGGTCCAGGTGACCTTTGCTGCAGGCTTGGCTGTGAATTTTGGGCCTCCTGGGGTGTACAACTGGGCTCTCCTGGCTGGTACCCTGCCACGGCTGCTGTCGAGCCCTATGGGTGCCGAACTGGGGGTGCGGGTGGGAGAACGGGGTTGTCGGCGTGACAACTAGGAAATTAGTTTGTTGCCATCCTTCTGCTTGCAAGCACCCAGGTTTTGGGGTGCTGACCCTTCCTCTGCACCCTGGGTTGGATGCAAATGCATCCTTCCCGCAGTGCTGGGGTGCTTTGGTAAAACAGGTCAAGATGCATCGGGGGAGGGGGGGACCAGGGGACATGGAGGATGTGGGATGGGGAGGGATTGTGTCCGCTCTCTCTTGAGGTCTGGCGATGCTGCTGTCCTTGCCCACGTCACCATGGGAGGAAGGACAGCCGGGCTATTTCTGTCCACTGGACCCTGCGTGCCGCTTGGCACCAGCCCTGCATCCGCTCCTGCCAAGATGCATCGGGGGAGGGGGGGACCAGGGGACATGGAGGATGTGGGATGGGGAGGGATTGTGTCCGCTCTCTCTTGAGGTCTGGCGATGCTGCTGTCCTTGCCCACGTCACCATGGGAGGAAGGACAGCCGGGCTATTTCTGTCCACTGGACCCTGCGTGCCGCTTGGCACCAGCCCTGCATCCGCTCCTGCCGCGGCTGCTGCAGTGTCAGCCCCAGAGATTCCCCAGTTATCCAGCCACCTGGGTGGGACAGGTTTTTCTGCTCGCCCCTCTGCCTTGTGTGAGCTGACGGGCTGGCTCATGATGCCCTTGAAGATCAGAGTTGGGCAGGGGGAGAAAATCGGGGTGCACCTTGCTGTCAGGGCAGCTCTGCTTGTTCTGGGATGACCGTGGGCACCGCTGGTGACACTGGTGGCCACAGGAACCCTGCGATGCTGAGAGGGAGGAGGGGAGGTGGCTGCTTGGTGGCAGAACTGGACAGCAACAGGGTTTGGATAGAACCCCCCCTCTTTGGGAAATGTGCAACCCGGGGATGTGTCCTTGGGGTGCTGGGTCCCTGCGGTGTCCATTGTCACTTGGTGAGCCTCAGCAATGGTGGCTGTGGTGCCTGTTGTGCCCCTCAGGGTGGTGGCAGGTCCCCCGTGGTGGCCGTACATGCCACGGCTGTTGTGGCACTGGGTTATACTGGTGTGGGGACCCCGCAGCCAGGCTGGGTAAATGGATGCCAGCTGAACCCTTCCTTTCAGACAGACCGTTTCCCTCCCTGCTCCTCTGCCAAAACAGTTCCTGGGGCTGTGATGCTCTGGATAGCGATGGGCTGAGAGAGAGGAAAACTCGTGGATGGGGAGGGGAGGATGAAGCCCTTGGGTGAGTGATGGGGAAACCACTTGGGTGATGCCCCATCCCTGGAGGGGTTCAAGGCCAGGCTGGATGAGGCTTTGAGCAACCTGGGCTGGTGGGAGGTGTCCCTGCCCATGGCAGGGGGTGGCACTGGATGGGCTTTAAGGTCCCTTCCAGCCCAAACCATTCTGTGATTCTCTGTTTGCTGGTGCTGGAGAGCAGCCACCTCTCAGCTGTCTCCATGCTGGGCTCAGCTCTGCTCCAGGGCTGGCTTTGCTGTCACTCAAGCAGTGTCCCCTGTGAAATGCTTCTCTGCCTTCAGACAGGGTTTGACCTGAAATACCTAAAGGACAGCAGTGTGGTGTGCCACGGGACAGGGCAGTGATGGGGACACATCCTCCCCAGGCTTTGTGGCGGGGTTGTGGAGCAAAGCAGAGATGCTGCACGCTGGCGTCAACAGGGCTGATGGTGCCTTGGGACTCCCTGCACCCAGGTCGGCTTAAAAAAGAGGATGTTTGGTGCAGGGACGGGTTTTGCATTCGTGGAGGGGGTGTCTGCAGTGGCTGGCTGGCCTGGACTGTTCAGGGTGGGATCTCCTGCCCTCCCCACCCCACGCTGTGCTCCCTGCTGCTGTTGGGATGTTTATCTTCTGGCTCAGGCTGGCAAAGCTTCACCTGCAACACCTGGGACCCGGTGGAGCTCAAGGGAATAATTTTCCCCAGCAGCACCTGAGCTGCTCCAGCTGAGCTAAATGAGCTGCTCGTGGAGTGGCACAAGGTGGCAGGTAGGGACGTGCCACCCAGGGGGGGCTGCCCTGGCCACCTGGGCTGTCCCCACCCCAAGGGTCTGACTTTTTTTTTTTTTCCCTTTGGTCTTTTTGCCATGCAACTTCTGGCTTCACCCAGCAGGATGCAAGAGGCTGGAGGGGTGGCAGAGCACCCGGTTCACTTAATGCCAACAAGAACTGCAGCAAACAGCCTCGTGGGCTGATCCTGTCCCATTCTTTGGGCTTTTTCCCCCTTTTTGTGCCACGGTCAATGCTCACTGGCCCCATCTCTCCTTGCAGGTGAGCGTGGCAGGCTATGGGATGGATGAAGCCGAGCAGGACCAGTATGAAGCTCGTCTCAAAGAGCTCTTCGACAGCTTCGACAGCACGGGGACGGGGTCGCTGGGGCAGGAGGAGCTCACCGATCTCTGCCACATGCTGCATCTGGAGGAGGTGGCCCCGGCGCTGGAGCAGACCCTCCTCCAAGGCAACCTCCTAGGCAGGGTAAGGATGGGGTGATGCGGGGAGGGCGATGGGGGAGGGGCGGGTCTGGGAGCAGGGCAGCACCGGGCATCTGCTGCTGTGCATGTGGGAGGGGGATGGAAAGAGGCTGGATGGGTGGAATTTGGGGATGTCCAACATCACTGAGGCTCTGGGGCTGCAGGATGTGCAATGGGGAGCTAAAGGCAGGGCTTGAGCCTGGGATGTACCTTGACCTGAGCTGATGGGGCTGCATGCGGTCAGGCATATTTCTCTAAAGGAGAGAACATTGTCCAGCGTCAGACTGAGTTGCTTTTCTCCGTGTTACCTGATGTTGGTGTCCATAGGCGGCTGCGGGTATCACAGACCACCCGGGATGGGGTTTTGGGGAGAAGTGGCTCCTCCCTTCTGCACATCCCAGCAGCCCGTGTCGAGGGGAGCTGTGCCTGGCCAGCACACGTGCTTTCCAAAGGCATTTTTTGGTTGTGGTTGTACCTTTGCAGGGTTAAATGCCAGGGTGCTGAGCAGAAGCTGCTCGCCCTTGGGGGGACCTCCACGTTCAGCCGGGATGTCCTTGTGCTCCTGCATTGCCTCCTTCCCGGCACGCTGTGCTCGGAGCACGGTGGATGTTTCCCTTAAAATCACCCTGAAATCCCATCACTGCTCATTAAAATCAGAAAACACAGAGCGGGGCAGCCAGGGCTCTCAAAAGACATGAGCTAAGCAGCCACCCCGACTCCAATTTCCTATCAAGCTGCAGCTTTCACTGAACAAAATAATTCCTTTAACAAACAAAGCCTCCTCTTCCTCGCCTGCCCTGCGACTGACAGCGAGCAGTGCTGGAGCACGGATGGATCCAGCTGGAGGTTTCTGACCTTTGGGCTTGCAGCGTGGCATTTGCTTGAGCACTGGAGACTTTCCGTGCTGCTTGGCTGTCTTGAGCTTGGATGCTGTTGTCCGGCTTTGCCGCTCGTGGGATGCTGGGATAAAGGGAGAGGAAGAGCAGTGCTAAAGACGTGGTTGTCACAGCGCTAAAGCAGCAGTGCTCATCCCTGTGGCGTGCTCAGAGTGGGCAAAAAGCAAAGTTAGACGCAGTAAATGCTCAGCCGAAAAAGCCCCTAACAGCATTCCGAGCGCTGGGTCACGCTCGC
>NW_010102817.1:6773-11822 GCF_000699245.1 Pterocles gutturalis
TTGGGGATGCTTCTCACTTACAGCCTGCAATTTGAACGTCAGAATAATCTTTGTCTCCTGCGTTTCCCCCGTCTCCCTGGCGTTAGTGCTCATTAGCAGCAGCAATGGCCCATGTCTAAGCGTGAGCCTGATGTAATCGCTATCGAATCCTCTGGGTTTCCCAGGGAGCTCGTCCGGAGAATAGCAGCAAACATGTTGCTCCCCGAGCACGGGCTCCTTGCACCTGCCCCGCCGCCTCCCTGCCGCAGATGGTCCCTCTCGGCGGTGGGAGCATCCTTTGTTCGCCTGCGCTTCCAGGGAGGGGGTTTTACAGGAGGGCACCGGGGAGGGGGGAGCGTTTTGTCTGCCGAGGGGTGACTCGGCAGGGCCACGTGCTGGCTTTTGTGCTGGGGGCTCCACTCCGGGGATGAATGTACTGTGATGGGGATGCTCGGTTGGACCGGGAGCTGAGCTCGCATCCCGGCGAGGGGCTGGATGTGCTGTGTGATGCTCTGTGCGATGCTTTGGGGATTACGGGGGTCCGGCAGGGGGGTGTAAATCCTGCCCTGGCTCATGGCAGAGCCAAACCAGCCCAGATTGCATGCGGAGGCGATGCTCACGGCCATTCCTGGGATTCCCTGGGAAGGCTGTTTCCTCCAGCCCCTTGCGCTTGTCTGCGAGAGAGGA
Organism: Pterocles gutturalis; assembly: GCF_000699245.1. Lineage (NCBI taxonomy): Eukaryota > Metazoa > Chordata > Aves > Pterocliformes > Pteroclidae > Pterocles > Pterocles gutturalis. Next base: position 7,440 of record NW_010102817.1, read on the forward strand.
TGCTGCAGGCATGTCCTTCTTGTCTCCCCTTTGAGATGCGGTTTAATTAGCCACCTTGGGGACAGCACTCTTGGGCTGCAGTGCTGACTGCAGTTCTATCATTTGCAGGGATGGGGGTAAATCGGGCACCTCCGGACCCTGCCCACGGACCGTCCTTTGCGGCTGTCCTCCAGCAGGGACGGGAAGTTCAGGTTTCACCCTGCCCCGCACTGTGGCATTAGCAAACCTGTAGCAAGGACACCGCGGTGTGGGGTTTCGCTTGTCAGCTCCCTTCGCTGCTCTGGCTGGTATAAATATATACCCCCTCTGAGCTTGCTGGGATGCTGCTCCCCGTGATGCACGGTGGCTTTTTGCATGCCAGGCAGGAGGCTTGATTGCAAGGTTGTCCTTTCCCAACCTGACATTTCCCTCTGCAACCTTCTGGCTGCTGCTGGAAGGAGTTTGCAAGCAGGGACAGGGCTTTGGGAAAAGGACTTTGCTCAAAGATCAAGGAGCTGGAGCTGGAAGGAGCCACCGATGCTGGCTTGCTGGCTTGTCCCAGAGACCGGGGTTGCAGACGGCTGCTTTGCATTGCAGGGACAAACAGCAAGAAGCAGCAGGTAGCTTGGCACATGCACCCTCTCTTTCTAGTGCTAATAAGTCACGGCTTCAGAGGAAAGTTGCTTTAAAGCAGGCGTCAAGTTTTCTCAAAGGTGCTGGGATTGCCCGGCAGCTTGGTTGGCTCCTGATTCCCGTGGGGAAGCTGGGCTGGGCTTGCTGTGTCTGTGCGGCATGTTCGTCTTGTTTGGCTCTGATTTACTTGTTCTGGGAAAATTCTGATCACCAGGGACTTAACAGAGCCCTGGTCTCACTGTGGGGTGTGTGGGGACACGTCTTCTGTCCCTGATCCACGCCTCTGGCTGGGCACAAACACGGAGAATATTATCCAAGCAAAACACCAAGGGCTCTTGCTGCAAACTGGTGCCTGCCCAGTGGGCTGTCGCAGCCGTGGAAGTGCCCTTTGTACTTGCAGGGATCCCACAGCCTCCCTGCCTTGGGTTTTCCGGGCAGGATTGTGCCGCTCCATATCACAGCCCAGGGGGGCTGGAGACGTGCGGGTACTGAGCACATGCGTGTGGGGTGCTCCGTGATGTGGGCATCGCCTGCAGCTTGTCTCCCAGGGTGCAAAGGATTGCTTTCGTTAAAATGGGAGATGTCCCATGGGTTGTACTTGAGCCCAGCTCTACTTTTAACCCTTGCATTTCTTGAACTCTGTGTGCAGACACGCAGCGCCCAGGGTCCAATGCACACCACAAGCAGATCCTGGTTATCTTGTGTTAGGGTGGGCTGGAGGTTTTCCTGATGAAAAATATCCTGGGGGGAGGGGGGCTTGGGCTATGTCTACGGAGCTGGACACATTGCGGGACCCCTCGCCCCGTGTCCCTGTGCTGCTCATTTGCATTTTAAATTTTAAATCCTGCAGCGCTGGCATGGGGTGGGGGGAACAGGAGGATGAGTGCCTCCTGCCCCGCAGCCTAATCTTCCTCGGGTTCCTTTGGACGTGGTGGTCATGGTAAAATCACTCAGCGGCCTCGAAGCTGGAGCCATCTGTCCCGTGCGCAGCTGCGGGGGCGAGGGCGCAGCCCCCCCCTTCCTGCATCCCCCTTTGTTAGTGCTTCTTGGCAAACACAAGTCCTGGGCTCGTTAGGCAGAGGGGACGTGGCCGTGGTGCTCCCCACACCTGCCCGGGTGGTTTTACTCTGCCGGCTCACTCGATTTGTTTGCACCAGTGATGGAAAGTGATTTTTATTTTAATTTCTTGCTGCCATAAGGTCCCATCTGAGGGACCTGCTCTGTCTGTTTTTTTTTTTATTTTCTGCCTGCCATAAGGTCCCATCTGAGGGACCTGCTCTGTCTGTCCCCATGGCTGTTGTCACTGTTGCCTTCCCCGGCAGGTCCCATGGGGAGGGGACCTGTTATTCGAACACCCTCATCTTTTATTCATCCTCATTTAGTCTAAATGTCAAGTTTTTTTTAATCAGGCAAATTCTCCTATCTCTGTAAACTGTCCTTTTGAAGTACCCCAGCCTTTGGAAAGGAACGGCAGCAATTAGTATTCAGATGAAGGCATCCCTGACAAGTTTCTTTACTGAAGATGTTTGTAACTGTTTAATTACTGGGGGAGCCCGTGTTTAAAACCCCAGGGGTGATTTCCACTGCCCGAGCTGCCATGTGAGGCGCTCCCCTTCCCTGCGTGCCTGCGGCTGAGCCCCCAGCCCTGCTGCTGAGCCCCGAGCCCCTCTGTTGTCCCCTGCCCACTGGGGAGCACGTTGCTCTTTTTTTTTTGGGCTGGCTCAACCCCCAGGAGAAGCTGGCAAACTTCAGACCTGAGCTTTGCCACTTGTGCCTCCCCCAGCGGCATTAAAATCCCTTTGTGCCGGATTCGCGGCAATCGACTCTGCAGCAGGAGGAACCTCTGTGGGGTCTTTAAATGCAGAGCCTCTCGTTCAAGGCTAAAAATTCTCCCATGATTTATTTAGCCAAAAAAAAAAAAAAAAAATCGTAGCAGCCAGCCCTGCCTTGCCACTGACCCATGTCAAATAGCTTCCCCAGCTGTCCCCGGTTTTCTGTCCCCTGCGGCTGGAATTGCTGACATTCCCGGCGCGGCTGCGAAGGATGCTGCAGCCCCTTTGCAACTGTTCGTGGCAGTGAGGCAGGAGGCTTTCTAGGAAGACACAGATGGAAGAGAGGGCAAAAAACCCCCCAAAACACAGTGGTAGGCTCATCCCTCCTTGTTTTCCCATAGCCATGCTCCAGTCCTGGTATTTCCAGTCCAGCCCTCATGGAACTGCAGCAGGCGGGAGCTGGGGCAGGGCTGCCCTGGAAAGGGTGCGACGTTCTGCCGTCCGCTTTGGAAGGTGTTTTTTGAAGCTTAATTAGGGCAGCAGAGCACTTCCCCAACCCAGTATCTCATCGCTGGTCAGGACCGGTATCTGACTGGGGAGTCAGTGACCCTGCCCAGGTCAGCTCAGGCGATGGGGATGCTCCCGGGTCCTCTCGACACATTATTTCGGGTTGATGGAAAAACCCAACCAATGCATTAAAGCAGTGGCTTCGGGTCGTTCCGTGATACCGATCATTTTTGACATGTGCTCAAAGATGCTGGTTGTGTCTTCATGTTGCTTGCTGTCGTTCCTCCAAGCCCCGAGACCAAACGAGCTGAGGTTTGCTCGTGCCCCTTGCCAAGGTGGTCAGCAGACATGGGCACACTCTTGTTCCAGCGTGGTGGTCCGAGCGAGTTGCATTGCTGCCCATCTTCCTGCTGGATTATTAGCCTGATATTTAATTTTCCTCCTTTCTTCCTTTATTTTTCCCCAGGTCCACTTTGATCAATTTAAAGAGGCACTTATCCTCATCTTATCCAGAACCCTGTCAAATGAAGAACCTTTCCAAGAACCAGGTAAATACAGAAATTATCTAAAACAGTACATTTTCTTTGGTGAAGGAGATGTGGGTGTCTCTCACAGAGGAACTTAGAAGAAGAAAGTGCTTTTTAGATGTTGAGATCAGCTCTTCTGCTTGGATGCCCAGACCTAGGGAGAAGGGAAAGTTAAGGTCTGCTGTGGAGCCTTGTACAAAAGCACTTTCTGAGCTATTAGATATCTATATCCAATTACATAAATGCCTGGAGAGGCAAATGGTGTCTGGATGTAGCCAGCTAACAGCACTTCAGCTGCTGGAGATGTCCCATGGCTGCTAAATGGGCTGAGCTCTCTGTCCCACAACACCTCCGATGGCTGGGGATGCTTTGGGAGCAATCCAGCTGCAGCAGATGTTATGGTCAGGGAATCGAACCACGGCTTTAATGCTGCTGCTGATTTTTGTTTTTTAAAGTCCATTCTTCTTTTCTTGTGTCTGAGATGAGTGGCGTGAGCTCAGTCCTGTAGGATACAACTCCGAGGTGTCTGTATTTCTCCCAGGGGATGGTCAGTCTGGTCCAAAGATGCTTCTGGACAAGATGAATTTTTTTTTTGGCTTTAAGCTGAAAGAGGGGAGATTGAGATGAGATCTGAGGAAGAAATGTTTTCCTGTGCGGGGGGTGAGGCAGTGGCCCAGGTTGCCCAGAGCAGCTGTGGATGCCCCATCCCTGGAGGGGTTCAAGGCCAGGCTGGATGAGGCTTTGGGCAACCTGGGCTGGTGGGAGGTGTCCCTGCCCATGGCAGGGGGTGGCACTGGATGGGCTTTAAGGTCCCTTCCAACCCAAACCATTCTGTGACTCTCTGACAAACCAGGTTGGGGCTGGTTGGAGAAAGCAGTGGTTGCTCTGAGTCTTCACTGTCCTGTTTTTTCTCCTTCCTTTAGTTTCACCGTGCCTTGAATGTGGCTTTTTTTAGACCCTCAGCA
>NW_010102817.1:11845-13884 GCF_000699245.1 Pterocles gutturalis
CCCCCCTCCCAGTGCACAAGGGGCTGGTGGGACTGGGAGCACTGGGGAGGTGTGGGGCTGGGGGAGGGCTGAGCCCCTGCAGCCCCAGCTGGTGTCACACCTGTATGTAAATCCCTAATCCTGCCTTCAGAGCAGAGGGAGCACGAAATCCCCAAAGGAGAAAACAGCTTAGCAAAGGGGGAGAGGGAAAGTCCAGGTTTCCTCTCTTGGAGGATCAATCTCAGCTGGAGCATCCCGCGCTCAAGAGCACACCCAGTCAGCAAAATAAAAATGTTCCCCCTTAAACAGGCTGCAAAAAACACAGGGCTCAAGAGATGCAATTGATGGATGTTTTTTGGGGTTTGTGTGTTTTTGGTTTTGTTTTTTTTTTTTCCCCACCCTTCATTTCCAAAGCTCTTAATGCTTTGGAGAGATGGGTGGTGACAGCTCTGGCACCCAGCATCCCTGAAGGCAGTTTTCCTGCAGGTTGGTGGGTGTTCAGGAGTGAGGGGGGAGCCTTGCCGGTGCCTGGTGAGGGGTCGGATCTGCTGCCATCCCTTACAGCCCCTCGGTGAGGAGCTGGCACGGAGCAGGAGGCAGCCCAGGAGAACCAGAATGAATCTGGTGTTCTGTACTTTATTGGGGAATCATATGGCTGAGAAGCTCCAGCTTGATTTAAATATAAATAAATCTTCTGGAAAGGGCTAAATTCGGGGTTATCACAGGGAAATTACCCTGCAAGAGGAGGGTGGCTGCGTTGGGGACGGAGAGCCCTCCTTGGGGACACGTTTGTCACTGGGGTTTTGCATGGCAGGTAATCAAAGGGTGTGCGGTGCAGGTAGGGAGCCGGTGCCGGGCGAGCCTGGGAGGCATTTATTTTTTTAATGCGTTTTGACAGGTCGGTTAATGCCAAAGTCTTTTGCTGCTTTTAATTTAGATCAAACTGGAGATTTGGAGAACGAGCTGCTTTGTTGCTGTTGGTGTCAAACTGTCAGTGACTGTGGAAATGCTGGTGCTACAGCTCGCCCCAGGCTTGGAAAAAAATTGAGTTGAAGAGCTCCAAATCATATCATTTAAATGAAAATTTAATTTGGGGAGGGGGAAAAAAAAAGCAGAGATTTTAAGGCTGTTTGCTGCATCTGGAGTGTTTTGTCTGCAAGGGAGGGACCGTGTACCTCGATGCTGTGGTTTTACCCAGTGACTTGGGCGATGGGAAGGTCCCTTGGGTCTGTGAGCAGCCAGAGGGTTTGTGCCTTTGCGTCCCCAAGCAGCAGCTCCCCTGCAGCCCTCAGGCAGCCTGGGCTACCTGGGCGAGGGGACGTGGCAGGGGACCGCATTGCTGTCCCCACTGGTCCAGCTCACGGAGGATGGCTTGGCACAGGGAGCCCGTGGGGTGACAGAAGAGCCCCTGGGGACCCCCAGGCTGGGGACAAGGAACCAAAACTGGGAGGTACAAGGAGTTCCTGCAGAAGTGGCTGATGGGGGTTTCCCAGTTTTTGGGAGGAAGCAGCAAGTGGCAGAGGCACTCAGGCTTGCAGAGAGCAGCTGATGTATGTGTGTGTATATATATTTATTTTTTTTTTCTTGGCAAAGAAGCTAAATTTCCTTTCCAAAGGGAAGACTGGCAGGGAGGATGGTCCCAGCAGGCTGTGGGCACTTTGCCTGGGAAGCAGCCTGGAAAACCAAGGCAGGCGGAGTTCCCAGCGCTGCTGTCATCACCACTGTCCCCTCGAGGACATTGGTGTGGGGACACAAAGCCAGCCAGGGCAAACCCCAGCTCCGCTTGGCTGGGCAGAGGGATGGAGGAGACTCTGGAGGAAAAAAGCAGAAAAAGGCCAGAATAGGTCTTAAAACTCTGGTTATTTTAGCTCCTGCAAGGAGGAGTGGGACTGCTGGGAATACCCGTCAGCCCCAGCAGCACCTTGGGGCTTTGCAGAGCTGCCAGATGAAGCTACAGAGAAATTTCAGCTCAAATTCCTGGGGTTTGGTGCTCTGGAGAGATGCTGCTGCAGGGCTGGGGGGTGAGCCTGAGGCTGCTGGAACCCCCTGGGACCCAGGCT
>NW_010102817.1:13915-42747 GCF_000699245.1 Pterocles gutturalis
TGCTGCTGCCGATGCTTTTTATCTGTGGGTCACTGTAGCAGTGAGGGGGGGGGATCTGGGGACAATAAAATAGATTTAAGGGAAGGGAAAGGGGGGAAAAAAAATCAGTTGGGTGATTAGGGAAGAAAAAAAAAATAATCAGGCTTTTTTCTTCCCTGTTATGGCAAATAAAAAGTCAGCTCTGTGCGTCGGAAGCCTGGATAGGGAGGGATTACTGGGGTGGAGCGCAGGATTATGGAAACACCCAGGACAAATTAAAGAGGAGTTTGACGCCATCCTCCATGCGGTCCCAAGGGACTGGTGGGTTGGTTTTTTTCCTTCCCAGCATAGAGCTGCCCTCCCAAAGGGGAGCTGATGGGGGGGATGCCCTGGCAGGAATCCCACCTGTGGGGGAAAGGTTGTTCACATGGCTCTGCAAGCAGACCTGGGTGGGGATAAGGGATAAAACCGGTGTCACCATCGGGACGGGGAGTGAGTTAGGCACAAGCAATGCCTCTGGGACAAAATGCCTTGGGTTTGGGTCATGCTGCCCTGGACAAGGTCCCCAGCAGCCACTGTTCATCTCGGTTGCTGAGCCCAAAGTGTGAAATAGGGACGAGAAGGAGTTTAGACAGTACCTGGCATCTCCAGGGATTAGGATTTAGCCGCTTTGCCCAGCGGTAGGCTGTCTGCTGCTGCAAAGAGGATCCCTCCCTTCCAAATCTTAAGCAGCAAAGAAATTAATTTCACCTCTAAACGATGGGCGAGGGTCTTCCTCCTCTAAACCCCCTTTTGTCTGCGCTCCATGGCTTTGATGCTGGGCCCAGGGAAAGCGTCTGAGGGCAGAGCAGGATTTGGAAATGCCTTATCTAGCGCGGAAAGGCAGAAAATCAAGTGTAAATCTCTAACCATGGAGACGTTTAACTGACGAGATGGATGGCAGGGAGCGAGCTGGGAAAGGGATGCTTCTGTCTGCAGTGCTTAAATCAGGGGTTTCTTGTGAAATGCAGATTTCGGGGGGGTTTTCTGGGGGCAGGGAGGCGAGAGGCTCCCTTGGCAGCTCCTGCTCTTGCCCCCAGCCCAGGGGCAGTTCAGGGGGGCAGATCAGACCCCGGTGTCTAATTAGGTGCTGGCTCCGGAGTGTGTGTTTTACTAAGCCCGCGTGTTGCCAAGGGCTGTAGGAAACAGGGAGGATTCGACCTATTTTCTTTTTATCTTTTTTTTCCCTTTCTTGGCAGCTTGTCAGCCACACAATAGCGAGGGGATGAGGAGCAGCATCTCGCCTTGCTTGCTGGGGTACCAGAGGTCAGGCTCCAGCAAGAGCATCCTCCCCTCAGTGTTCAATATGGGGGTGTATTTTACAGAGTTCGGGATAAATAGCACACTGGGCTGTCTCGTGAGCATCTGCCTCACTTTTTGACATCTCCCTCCTGTTTTCTTGTGTGCCTGTGAAAGCATGTGTGGATTGAGCAGCTCTTTCCATCCTTCCCAGTCAGTTTTGGCTGGGAAGAAGAAACTCAGTTCTGCTCTTTTTGGTGAACTTTTAGCATGCAGGGAGCACGGGTTGCTGCTTTTTTGCTGGCATGGTGTTCAACTTTCCCTAAATACCGGGGATGGTGTGAGCATCAAGGGCACCGGCCGCTGTGCTGGGGGTTTAGGTTGGGAAAGCAGGAGGGTGGAGAAGCTGAGAGGATGCTGCACGTATGGAGGGACCTGTGCTCACCTGGTTCAGAGCTTTTAGTGATGGAGATGGGTCTGTGCTCCCAGGGACAGGGTTGCAGGATGCGGTCCCGTACGCTGGTGCGGTGCCCATGGAACAAGAGGCTTTGTTCTGCACCGTGCACTTGGCAGCCAACGGCATGAAGGCGCACGGAGGCTTGCAGGGGAAGAGCAGCATTAATGGAAGCACCCTGGCTCGGGAAACGGTGTTTCAGGGTGGCAGAGCTGGGGTCCCCTTGGCAGCTGGGCTCAAGCACAGACTCTTTCAAAGTCAGAGCTTTGCAAGGCAGGAGCAAACTTTCTGCTCTGCTCAAAATGTAGAGGGTTGCCTCTCTCTCCCAGGGACGCTCTCAGGCTTCACACTTATTATTTTTTTTTTTAATTGCAAGGGAAAATCAAGCACATCCAAGTGCTCAGACCAAAGAAAGAGAGAGAAATCAGCTGCCAGTCTCCAAATGCTTAAAACACAAAAGTGGGGAGGCTCTCCCATTCCCCACTTGCTGTTAAAGTGCTTGCAAGGTGGCAGGGCATGAGGGCACCAGTGTTTCCATGGATGGCTGGATTTTCAGCTGCAGCAGGGGCTAAACATGCTGTCGGGGAGGGGTTGAAAAGAAGACTCTGAGCATTAGGAAATGCAGAAGGAAATTTAGCCATAGCTTCATTATTGCTGAATTACAGCTTCTTTTCCCCCCCATCCTTCCAAAGACAGATGGGTGTCGAGGTGTGTTTGTCTTAGAGAAAGAAAAATTATTTCTCAAAAAAACAAAACAAAACAAACAACAAAGCCCCCCCAGCCCTATTCTGCAAGGGCAGGGAGAAAATAAATGGGGGAATGAGTAGCCACAAATATTAGCATTTCAGAGAGAGCTGCTCGATGGAGATTGTTCACCACCGGGCAGGCTTTAATAGGAGTGATAAGGTTTGCTTTTGTTCTCGGGCTCTTACTTAATCAGCCTGTCTCGTTGCGATTTTTCTATCGGCGCACTTCATCACACAACTTTCATGTGGCGAGTCCCAGCTGCAGCAAATCTTGTTAAAATAGCCTTGTTCAAACACGGGCGCCGGGTTTGTTCCCTAGAGCTGCAATATGGATGGATGGAGTGTGAGGCTGGAGGAATCAAAGGACTCCTAGTCCTGTGTATTTTATAATTCATTGCATAGCTAAGTTGCAGAATATTTTTCCTCTAACAAGCTTGAAGCCTTCTTCCATATCTAAAGGAATATTATCCAAGGAGGCATTTGGGCAGGGGGGGTTTAGAGACCCGCTGCTTGCTGTGTACCGTTTGTCAACGATTGAACAGCTTCCCTGCTCCTTATTAGTATTGCACTCTTGCATTTATTTTGTACCGGAGCGCTCTGCAAATAAAATTTTAAAAAGCTGCTGCTCTTGCCACTGCCTCGGTGTGCTGCAAGTGTCAGAAAAGAAAGATGATCGAGTCCTGGGGGGGTTTTGACGGTGAGGTTAACAAACACTGAAACAAAGCGTGGCGGAGAGCCTTTCCCTAATTGAATCCCTGGTTAATTTGGTCCTGCGTTTAATTTGCCCCCTGCTCCAGACGTTGGATGGTTCTTACTGAAAATAGCCCAAAACGTGCTTATTTATTTTTCGTTTTGATCCCTGTCTGTGAGTGCTGCCGGATAATTCAGTCCCTGGAGGCAGGAGGTTGCTGCGGGAAGCTGGAGCCGGGGAATGCGAGCGGAGCCACACAGACCCCTGTAATTAGCCGACAGCTCCGCGGGGTTATTTCCATCTTGCAGTTGGCATTAGTTGCACAGCACAAGCTGGGACCTGCCCCACGGTTGCCCGGATCAGCTGCTCACGTTGGCCCCCGGGAGGTGTTTGCCTCCAAACTTGCCCAATTCTTTTCTACTTGCCTGGATGTTTTTGTGCTTTTAAGGGAGCTGTGATTTAAATCCACTGAAAGCAGCAGCGGTCACCCAGGTGTCTGTAATCCAGAGACTTGAGCTGCCCAACTGCAACACTGTCCCTAATTAAACCTGCCCGTGGCTGGTAATGAAGATTAGTGCACAGAGGAGAGACCTCATTGACTTTCCATGTGCGGCTGCGTTCGCAAGGTTGAGGGTTTCTTCTCCATCCCGTGAACAGAGCAAACTGGGTCTGGGAACTGGGGAAGACAGAACCCCAATTCCACTTTGCAACAGCATGGTTTTGGTTTGGGTTTTTTTGGGGGAAGCAGGACCTATTCCAACCCATCAGGCCTGATACCACTGTGAGGGTGACACTCCTGGAGAGGAGCAAGCTGCTGGGGAGGAACAGTGGTGGTAATTCCATGCTTAAAACACTGCAACCAAACCAGTCCTTTGCGCAGGGATGCCAAACCGGATCTGCAAAAAATCATGTTACTGATGCGCTTTGTTCTTGAATTTCACAGATTCTTCCCCAGAAGTGCAGCCCAAGTACATCAAAGGTGGCAAACGCTATGGCCGACGGTCCCTGCCGGAGTTCCAGGAGTCGGTGGAGGACTTTGCCGAGGTGACCGTCATCGAGCCGCTGAGCGAGGAAGCACATCCCCCGAACATCACCCCCAGGGGCTGCGAGGAGGTGGGTGGGAAGGGGCTGAGCACTGGGTTGGGCTGTACCCCCGAAATGTCACCACTCCCCACACCATCCTAACCTGGTTTGGACATCCTTGGGGTCTTCCCAGTGAAGGCAATGCTCACCCTTGCTTGTCCCCAGGGATGCCAGACAGCACCTCTCTTGCTCCATCCCCCAATTCTGGGCAGGCAGGGAGGATCCGGGCTGGTGCGGTGACATGGTGACATGCACCGGGTGCCGCTGGCCTCCCCGCACTCCTGGCTGCCGCACAGGCCAGCAATTAAGCGAGGGCTGTAACGCTGTGGCTAATGAAGTGTGGGCTGGGAGCTCAGCGAGCAGAAGGAGCACGTTCTTGTCTATTAGCTCGTCTGCAAAAACCCGTCCACGGCTCCGGTGTTTTCCAGGAGAGGGGATGGGGAATGAGAGGCAGAGCTCCGCAGCAGGCAGCCGTCTTGGGACGGTGCCCTAAATCCAGAGCCACCAGCTTCTCCTTTCAGTCCTCTACTTTTTATTTCCCCAGCAAAAAACTTGTGTGCTCCTGCAGCGATGGAAAAGGCTGACCGCCCTGGGAGCTGCACAGCTCTTGGCAGCCCCCATGCCCTATGGATGCCTGTCCATATGCTTGCTCAAAAATCCAGATGTTTGGGGTTTTTTTCCCCCCATCTGATTTTATGATCAAAATTTTTGGCATTTTGTGCTTTCAACCCCCAAATCTCTTCTTTCTTCTCCAGAACAGAAAATCAAAAGGTGAAGAGTGGTTGGGTTTGGTGGCTTGCGTCAGCATATGGCCACAGCGGCATTTCCCTGGAGCGAGCTGGGCTTGTTCCAGGCTGCCCCAGTTTGCCAAGTATTGTTGATTCAGCGTTGCATGGTCAGGAGCGTGCGGTGGGAGTTTTCCAGTGGGAAGGAGAAATGCTGCTGCTTTCTCCCCTCCTCTGTCTCCTGGCTTCAGCTGTGCTTTCCTAGAGATGGGGGAGCTCTGCAGCCACCTGGGTAGGGGGATGCCCAACCCTGCATGAGGGAAGCAAGGGAGAAGTTTCCAGGTTTCTAGTGTCATTCCTATGCAGCTGAGCTTAAAATTAAAAAAAAAAAATCCTCAAAGAAAAGCTTTTCCACCAGAACTGGTTTCTTTACCCTGTTCTCGCCACCACAGGGATGCTCATCCATCTCCTGGTGCTGGCCACATGAGCTGCTCTGACCTTGAAATCAGCATTAATCTGCCCACGACCCCCAGGAAAGCGATGCCCCTGATGGAAAAGGCCACTCTATTCTTCCTCCTGTGTTTTAGCTGTCAAGGAGGTGTAAAAGGCTAGTTTATTAACAAGGTCAGTCAATTAACCCAACTGGTAGGTAACCATGCTGTGCTCCCTGAGTTGGTCTCCTGGTGGAAACTCTTGTTGCACCTTTTGGGGTGGAGGGGATGGTTAATTCTCCTGCAACTTGAGCAAAAACCAGGCTAAATTTGTCAAATCCCCCCTTTCCAATTTTATTAGCATGGCTATCTTGACTCTAAAAGAAGATCTTCTTGGTATGGATGGAAATTAGTTGCTTGAAGGTATTGGGGGGCCCCGGGGCTGAGATGCTGGGTGTTATTGAAGCCTCCTGATGAGTTGACTTTTTGGGGCTCAGCAGAACTAACAGCCTTTGCCCAGTTTTCTCCTGTTGCGTCTATAAACATACTGCTGCCTTCATTCCCTGAGCCTGCCGCCAGCCCAGGGTGTTTTGCCGGCCTGAGAACTGGGGCAGCGTGGCTTAATTGGTGCTTCCTTTCAACCGGTGCCAATTAGAAGGGCTCAGTCTCTGTCTGAGAGGCTTCCTTCCCCTTCTCGTCTTGGTAAACACGAGAGGAGAGGCTGGAGGGTTGGTCTGTGCATGGGATCGGCTGCCCAGAGAGGTTCCATGACCTCCATCCCCAGTGGCTTTCCTGGTGCCACTGGACAAAGCAATGAGCAGCTGGGTCTGAATTCAGCGTTGACCCTGCTGTGAGCAGAGGATGGTGTAGGGATGCCGGGGTTCCCTCTGACCTGTGTGAGTTTGTCCCCATGGATGCTTCTAAGCTAATGAGTATTGAGAAATGAGGAGCTTTGGTGGATTTATGGATGTGCTGCCGATGAAGCTGCAGTCGTGAAAGCACCTAGAAATGCAATGTGAAAGCTTGTGGTGGTCGTAGCCATGCATCTTTGGCTCTGGCTGTCACCTGAGCTTGTTTGTCCTAAACTCTTGATGCACATGGTGGGTCTTGTTGGGCTTTCAAGCCTGTGGCAGCCAAGAGCTGATCCAGTGTGTCTGGGAAGTGCCGTGACCTTGTTTTCATTTTGGTTTTGCCTTGTGTTACGCCTGGTGGTGCTCTGTGCGATGGTGGTGGTGCAGGGTTGGGTGGGAGCAGGTTTGGTGGCCGCGGGGTACCAACCCCACGCTGGTGGTAGGACAGCAGCACCCTTTGGCTCGTGGGTCCCCAGCAGTGATGTTGTCCCTTCAGCGCCTGCTGAAGCCACACATTCCCAAGACATCCACGCGTTTGCTTCTGCATAGAGTAGTTTCCAGCAAGGGATGGACGGCCAGAGCAAAACCTTCTAGGCTGAAACTCTTTGTCTTCAGGTCCAAATGTGAGGCTCCTGAACTGCAACTGTCCTGTAAAGCCAGGATCTGCAGATAACAGCTCAGGATAGCATTTGCTCCCTGCAAAAGTGCATTTATAGTGGGACTCTGGTGCTTTGCAGCTGAAGGCAACTGGCAAAGTGGGGTGTGGAGACTTGTTATCTTTTGGGGTCTGCTCTGGCTGCTCAGATTTCTGGTCAAGCACCCAGAGAGGGGAAAAACGGGGTGGTTGGTGTTGGTGCGAAGGCTCACCTTGCTGCGTGCGAAGCCGAACAGGCTCAGCGTGCGCTCCTGATCGTCATTTTAATTAGCAATATATTCTGGCTGAGAACAAAGGTCTGTCTTGCTGAAGCAGATGGCAGGGGGGGAGAGAGGTTGCTGCCTTATTATGGGGAGAGGCCACGGTGAGCAAACGGCACAGGCTGCAGATGCTGGAGGGCGGCGAGCATTGAAAGCTGCGGCCATCTGCTCCTCAGCCCGGCCAAGCACGCGCCTGCCCAAATAATAATGCATTCCTGGGTTCTCCGTTCTCGCACGCAGCCCGCCGATGTGTGACCCCCATCCAGCTGTAGCACCACCAGGGCTGGGGAAACAATGCCATGCCTGACATCGGGATGCTCCGGCCCCCCACGCCCCCCCCAGCCCCTCTTTGTCCTCCTGCTGGCGGTGGCTGACCCTCAGCCCTCGCTGCACAAAGGAAACCACTCTCCCTCTGCCACGGGGCTCTGGCACAGGGAGGGGAGGTCACACGAGCTCCCCAGGGGTGGCGGCAGTGGGTTACCAGCCTGCAGCCCCTGTTGTGTTCAGCCTCTTCAGCTTGTTGGTATTTATGGAGTTACTGTGTGCTGTGGTTTGGGGTCCTTGCTTTTGAGGCACGTCCTTATAGAACCACAGAATGGTTTGGGTTCGAAGGGACCTTAGAGATCATCCAGTTCCAACCCCTGCCATGGGCAGGGACACCTCCCACTGGACCAGGTTGCTTAAAGAAGTGGGAGAGTCTGGTGCTAAATGGTTTAGATCTGATTCAATATAAACATATATGTTGTTTCTCTATAAATGTATATAGATTGGTTCTCTATAAATATGTTCCTTATGCAAAAAAGACTTGGACACAGCAGTGGACCCCCCTTTCTGAGCATCATTGCCTTGGTGTCCCCCCTCCAAGGACAAGGATCAGAGTAGGGTGGTATCTCTGGCACCCAAATATACCTTCTCCCAGCAGAAAGTTGTCTGTTGCATATGTACAGGCACTTGTGGGCTGGGATGGCATCAGCTCGTGCATTTTTGGGAACATGTGCTCTTTTTCTGCCTTTGCGGATGGTAACGTGAGGGTGCCTGTTGCCTCAGCTCCTGCTTTTTGTGTGCTTGTCCTGATGGTTTAAAAAACTGGGAATCTCCCACATGAATGCCTCGATGGTGGTGCCAGCAGGAGAGCACTTGTCTGGGCCAAAGTCTGCAGCTTTCTAGTGCAATATTATGTATATTTTTTGGCGTTGTCCAGAACATCCAGCCCTGCCTGGCTGGGAAAGCGAAGGTTAAGCCCCGCTCTCCATCCAAGGCTCTCCCCAGTTCCTGCCCGGTGAGTGGCCCCAAAAGCAGAGGGGTACATCGAGGTGCCACAGCAGCTGCCAACAGGAGGAAGCAGCAGAGCTAAAAAAAAAAAGTCCAATGACCTAATCCAGTTCCCATGGTAACATTGTAGATTAATGGCTTTTAGCTGTAATCTGAATGAGATGTATTGAACTTTTCTATGATGATTTAGAGCCTCTTTATGTCCTGGGTGACTTTGACTTCAAATCCATCAGTCACGTGCGTGGGGAAGTATCCACTTGTAACACTGGAGAAGGAACATCTGCCGATGCTGTTGCTAAAGCAGAAATTAATATCACTGAGCATTGCATGCGAGTAAATACCCTCGGCTGGTACAAGGGTGGCAGAGACAAGACAACATGTAGAACATGGGGAAATCATTTTAAACAACATACTTCTGCCCTGCTCGTGGCGCTGCCTGAGCTGATGTGGTATTGCCACAGAGGAAGTACGATGGCTTAAGACCAGTAAAGAGTATGTTTGGGGGTTTTTTCGTGTGTGGTTTTTTTTTTTTCTCTCTAGCTAGCCTAGAGCTACAGTCAGTGGAGGTGTTTTGGAGTGGGCTTGGCTGCGTGCGGGCTGCTGGCCCTCGAGCTCTGCGGGCAGGTGGGTGCCCCTTGTCAAAAGGGAAAAAGCATAAAGCAGCAAAAGCTTCGTTTTCCAGGTCACATGTGCTCTGGGAGCAGATGTTGTGGATTCTCTGGGGAAGAAGCTGTGGATGCCCCATCCCTGGAGGGGTTCAAGGCCAGGCTGGATGAGGCTTTGGGCAACCTGGGCTGGTGGGAGGTGTCCCTGCCCATGGCAGGGGGTGGCACTGGATGGGCTTTAAGGTCCCTTCCAACCCAAACCATTCTGTGATTCTTTGTCCCCATCACGCTTATGGGTTCATTGTAAATTACCTGCTGTGGATGTGTGTCCCCTGGTGCACAGGTCACCCAGGCTCTGCCTCTGATGTGGGTGACACACGGAGCAGGGCCATGGGGTGGCGTTGGCTTCCAGGGGTTGGTTTCTGCCAAGGAATGTTTGAGACTCAAAGAGTGCTGTGCTCGTGTCCTGGCTTGCAGGCTGGCTCTGTATTGGATCTGCAGGGGCTGCAGGTAGCCATTCTGCAATGGGAAAATAGGGTGCTGGAAGGAAAGGAAAACGCAAAATCAAGCAGTACCTATATGCAGCTCGCACTCTTCCCTGCATCATCGTCATCTCGACCATTAATACATCTAAAACAATCAGCTTGGATTTCTTGGAGGACAAATCCCTCCCTCCCCATCAACCTGCCAGATTTGGATCTGCCACCTCTCATGGGTCATTCGGGCATCTTTCGCCGCAGCTGTGGGTTATCCCCACTGAAGCACCTTGCCTGCCAGAAATGGGCAGCATCAAAGGGCCGTGGATTGCCAGCCCAGCCTGCGGGGAGCAGGGAGATGAAAGCCTGACAGCATTGCTGGAGCCCTGTCGCTTGTTTGATGCTGATTGCAGAGTCTCTTTCATATGGGTGATGTCTTGCAATAGTAATAACTCAGAAACCTTTTGTTTTCTTCCCAGCACTGGAAGACACGAGACAGCGAGGAGTACGAGGCTGAGGGTAAGAGCAAACAGCAGCACTTGTATGGGTTTATTCTCTCGTCAGCTTTGAAGCTGAAATCAGAGGAACACACTAAGATGGTGTCAGACCAGCTGGATGTGCTGAGCTGTAGAGAGCTCAGGAAGGCGCACATGCGGCAAGCAAGCCCCGAGATGGGAATGAAAGCTAAAGCGGGGCTCCTTGGAGGGCATAGTCTTGTGGTTTACCCTCTCTGCCCTTTTTTCTTCCTCCTGTCCAGTGCAGAGGCTGCTCTGCTGTGGGTGCTCCTGGTCTCCCCAACCCCAGCTCCCCCCGAGCAGCAGCTGGGGCTGGTCCTGGTCCTGGTTCCCTGTCCTGTCCCGGGGGCTGCAGGGTGCTGCCTGTAATGGAACACGGTAGGCACTAGATGTCAGCACGGACCAGTCATTAACTGTTTCCTAATTGTCCTGGAAGGGAGAGCAGGGAGACCCTCAGGGTGCAGAGAGGCTCCTTGTCCCACCTGGACACAGCTTGCAGGGCTTGGGGACTGAGCAAGGACAGCAGTGGGACACGTCCTGCTCTGCTCTGGGATGTGGCCAAAGATGTCCTACTGCCGGTTCAGGCAGGGATGCTCGAAGGGGACCCAGCAGTATGAGCTGACAGTGTCACAGCGAGCTCCTCCGAGTGCTGCTCCTGTCACCGGGCTGGCAGGCGATGGCACTAACCCTCGGCACAACCCGCAGCACGCAAAGGCGTGTTTATAACTAAGTCATGCAGCTTGGAATTGCTTCAACACCTCTTCCGTATGTCAGCTGCTCT
This sequence comes from Pterocles gutturalis, assembly GCF_000699245.1. NCBI lineage: Eukaryota > Metazoa > Chordata > Aves > Pterocliformes > Pteroclidae > Pterocles > Pterocles gutturalis. The sequence goes on from NW_010102817.1 coordinate 24,718, forward strand.
CTATCCCCTACCCTGTCCAACAAGACCAAGTTTTTGCCCTAAAAGCTGCTTTTCCAGCCCCAGGATGAGGTGGCAAAGCCAAGGAGGTGGCCTTGCAGCTGAGCAAGCTGTTTTGTGTCTCATAGCTCTTCGAGCGTTTCCAGCGGGGTGACACTGCACTCCAGGCATTTGCTGGAGGTAGAGGAAATGCGTTGAGCCGAAGGCTATTGTTTATTTTTCTTCTTTCCCTGAAGGAATGTTTGGAAGTACTTAGATCAAAACATACTCTGCAGTTTGCATGCAAAGGGGATGGGAGTTTAGGCAGCTCTACCTGGGACACTTATGGAGACCCACAACCACTGAAGTTCATGACCTGGTCAAGGTATATATGGATATGCAACTTGCTCAGTCCTCTCCCTTGATCCCACAACTTCTCAGAAGATGAGGGGTCCCTTCTCCATCCATGCCAGGAGCAGAGCTGGCAGGGCTGTGCTTCCCTGTGCTTCACCATGCCACCAGCCCAGGTTGGCCACTGGACTCATCCGTGTTCCCAGAGATCCCCCTGGCCATGGTCCTGGCTGCGGCTCTCCCCGCGTCTGGACGCGGCGTTCCCTCCCTGTGGTGGCACATGCAGGTTAAGCATGAGCAGGATCTGCTCCTCCTGGTAGAGTCCAATGGCCATGCTGGTGCTGGTAGCCATGCCCCAAAATCACAAGGGTGCTCTGGGCAGGATGAGGTCAGGCAGGTGGTCTGGTGGGATCTGATGAGCAAGGAGAGAAGCTCTGCCCACCACAGCAGTGATGTGCAGAACCCCCAGGTCTTCTGGTGGTCACTGGTGTGCAGCGAATGGGCAGCAGCCAGAGCAGTTTCCCCCCGTTTCCAGGGCAGCTGCGCTTCTGGAACCCAGATGACCTGAACGCTTCCCCTGGAGCATCGCTGCCCACCCCGGACTGGATAGAGGAGAAACTACAGGAGGTCTGCGAGCACCTCGGCATCACCAGGGACGGCCACCTGAACCGCAAAAAGCTCATCTCCATTTGTGAGCAGTACAGGCTCCAAGCGGCGGCCGGGGAGGTGAGTGGCCACGGCATGCACCTGGGTTTTACTGTGGCCCCCACAAAGTCTGTTCGGCGGTTGACCACAAGCCTAAAGCACAAGTGCTGGTTAACAGGTTTGCTGCTTGGAAAGCGGTTTTCAGCTCCAGCTCGCGGCTTTTCAGCGAGTTTGTTGGTGTCGAACCATCAGACGTGGGAGGCTGCTCTAGGAGAAGGCAGCTGCCAGCTTTGCCGATACCGTAGCGTGCGTGTCTTCTCATGCAATCGCGGAGTAAACTGGAATTTAAAAACATATCCTAGATTCCAAGCATGCCTCCTTAATCCCAGAAATCTTCCAGCTAGACTGTAAATATGGGTGAAAATATTCATATATGGTTGTTTTTGTCTCTGAGAAGGCCTGTGGGCAGTTTCTGTCCTCCAGGAAGAGTCCACAAGAAAATTATTCCTTTAGTAAAAAAAAGTCTACTGTCAATTTAGGATTTAGTTTAAAAAAAAAAAAATACTCAGACTGTTTTGCATCTTAAAATAACATAGCTTGTAATCATTTCCTTCGTAAAACATGTTTCTGAGCAGGTATTCCTTTGCAGCATTTGCAACAAAATGTTCTCAGTATATGAAAGCAGAAAATGGAAAAAATTTTAAAAAAAAGTAGACAAAGAAGTAGCAAGGGACTAATCGTTACATCTCTGGTCCTCATAAGGTTGGTCTTGCATTTCAGAAAGCAGACTGCCCTGAAGCATAAAACAGATTATTATAACCTTGCAGTGTTTTAGCATGGAGGTTTTTTTTGCCCCGTCACTTCACAAGCTGCTGGGCTTTTGGCATCTGTCTCACTACCTTGCACTGAATTCCTGAGGTCACCCTGCCTTGCAAGATGCTCCAAGATGACCAGGAGCTCACCCGCTTTTACAGGCAGGATTTTCAGAGTGTATGTGGCTCTGCAGTTTTCTGTCTGAAGGACAGAAACTCTTTTGCTTTACAGTTTTTTGGGTTTTTTTAGAGCCTTGGGAATAGGATGTTTTCTACTGTGCCAAATTGTTACCATGGTGGTTTTTGGGAATAGCAGATGTGATTTCTACCCCTTGCTGCTTGCAGGTGCTTGAAGATGTGCTCCATAACCTAGAGCAAGATGGCACCATGAGCGTAGAGGACTTCTTCTACGGCTTGTTTAAAAACGGAAAGTCGCTGACCCCCTCAGCGTCTACTCCATACAGACAGCTGAAACGACACCTCTCCATGCAGGTGAGAAACCAGGAGGATCCCAGGGTAAAAGCAAGAGGAGGGGGAGAAATCCTGGGCTTGTGTCCACATTGCTTCCTCCACATTTGCCCCAAGTGAGAGCTGCTGTGGGTTTCCCCTGGATGTGTCAGGGTGCGTGGGGGATAAAGCAGAAAACACCCCCACAATAAAGGGGAGATGGCTCCTGTTTAAAGCAGAGTGGCTTGGAGATGGCTCTTGCAAGCTGTGAAGTCCAGTAAGTAAATTGTATAAACTGGATGCAGGGGGAAGCAGTGGCCTGGGGTACACTGGAGACTGTGGGCATGCAGGTCCCATATCTCTTGAATTTTTTTTTCTTTTGAGAGGGAGTTTGAAATCTGCTACCTATCTTTGCCTGAAAGTTGGGAGCTATAGCAAAAGCACCTGTGCCTATGCTCCCTGCGTTCTTTTTTAGGGGAGGTGACACTTAAAACCAAAAAAAAAGCCAGAAGAAAAAAATTTTGGAGCGATGAGGACAGCTCTGAATCTGTTGCTCCTAGGATTTATTCTAAATCCAAAGTGCCTGGCTGCGCTGCGGTGCCCTGAGGTCAGAGGCAGTACTCCTGCTGGGTATTTTCTTGGCAGCAAGGAAAAGCAGACCTTAATCCTTAATCTCCAGAGTACCGTTAGCAAAATTACGTTTCTAAGCCTTTCTCGTCGCGGGGTGGCCAGATGCCTGGCTCTGCCTGTGCTCCATCACACCCTCTCCCCTTTCCTGGCAGTCCTTCGATGAGAGCGGACGGCGCATGACCACCCCTTCGGCCATGCCCAGCACCATCGGCTTCTGCCTCTTCTCCAGCCTGGACGATGGGATGGGCTACGGCTGCGTGGAGAGCGTCCTCGACTGCTGGCACCAAGAGGGCGTAGAGAACAGCCAGGAGATCCTGAAGGTAACAAGCAGCTCCATCTCACTCCTTTTAATTTTTCTTTTTTTTTTTTTATCCCCAGTGTGGGCGGCTGGCTTGTATGTGGATTAATTCAATTCGCTCCTTTTATTTTTTCTTTTTTTTTTTTTTATCCCCAGTGTGGGCTGCTGGACTGTAGCTGGATTAATTTTTTCCCCCCCTTTAAAATTTCCAGTGCTAGCAACAAGGGTCTAACTCTTCTGGGAAATTTCCAATCATTTCCTTTATTGACAAGATGGTGCATCCCGGAGAGCTAGAAGTTAATGATAAAAATGTAACGTGACTTCCAGCTTAGCTCAAAGAGGTCACCTATATTTGTAGAATGCAATTTAGTTCCTTTACCTCGCTGAATAGCTGCACTTGCAAACCTTTTAGCACTGGGATGACCTGAATTATTGCTTGTGCTGAGGTGGAGGACTGCACTTGAAACCCTGCCCAGTAATTAGTGTTTTATTACACAGAGTAAAAGGGTAATGTGGGCTGCAGGTCAGATACCTGAAGTAAACCCCATCCCTGTCCATCTCGTGGATGGGGAATAGATAATTTCACCTGTCTGTTTTGAGACCATCGCTGGCTTCCCGGCAGCGGTGAGGGCAGATTTCTCTTGGTGTTTAATGGATATTGAACATCCAGGTTGTAAATAAGCTCTGCCATTGCTCAGGCTTTAAAGCTCACTTGATAACCTGGTTCTGCTTTCACCAGCCTGGTGTGGTCCGCCTTTACCTTCTCTTCTGCTTGTTGCTTTCCACTGGTAGCTTGCTTTGTTACTGGTGCCACTGGGGTGGCTTCTCCAGCGTTTGCAGTGCTTCAGCCCCACCACTAGCCCTTCTGTGCTCTGCTTTGAAGGAAATTCCAAGCAGATGCTGATAATTTCTTTTCAAAGAGGGGAGATCTTTGCTATGAAATACCTCCCACAAGGCTGCTTCTGTGTTGTCTCTAATGCAGGAGCTGGTTTTGTTTAACATGAACATTTTCAACCACTTTCTTGCAGCATTTGAATATGTAAAAAGGCTGGTGTAGTTAGGTCCACTAGAGAATTCATACTTTTAATCAGGCGTGGGCTTAATTTCCTGTTGCTCTTGCAGCACAACCAGGGCACTTTCCACCTCCACGGCTGGCAGCAGCTCGTAGGAAGGTGGCAGAGATGTCTGGTTTATTGCCCCAGAGGCATCGGTGACAGATTAATCAGCAAGCCAAGATCTTTTCTGAGCCTCCTCATTTTATTCTGTCACTTCATGTACGAGTGTCTGCAGGCTCCTGCAGGGTAGGAAGGCTTGTTCTGCTCTAACGATGTGTTGTTCTGCAGGCTTTGGATTTCAGCTTGGATGGGAAGGTGAACTTGACAGAGCTGACACTGGCGCTGGAAAATGAGCTTTTAATAACCAAGAATGGAGTCCACCAGGCAGCTCTGGCGAGCTTCAAAACGGAGATCAGACACTTGCTGTAAGTCACCAGGATCGCTGGCTCTGCCTCTTCCTCGTTGCCCTCTTCATTTTGCCAAGCAGGAGCTTTTTTAGCAACTGATTAATGGCAGCTCATAGCACCTCTCCAAGGGGGACTGATGTCCCACTGGAAGGCTAGGTTCTCTGCTAGCCTGGTCAGAAACTGTAAACTCTCTCATTTTGCATGGGAAAAACACTCAAACCCAAGTATTGCAGACAAAATATATTAAAAAAAATAAAAAATAAAAGCAGGGGGCTGTTTCCAGCCCCGCTCTGCGGTCTGCAGTGGTCATTGATGGCCAGGGAATGCAAACCTTGAGACAGAGGCTGGTGCAATTTGATCAGCAGTACCTTTAATCCTAACTGATTCCTTGCAGTAGTGTTACAGAGGTTTTACCGTGCGAGAGGGGTGTGGGTGAGGTACAACAACACCATGCACCCCCCCTTTTTTTTTCATTTGAAAGTCAACACAGTCTGACTTGGCACTGGACTTGCTATGCAGGCTGCTCCAGTGAGAGAGTGGAGGAGATGGGGAAACATTTCTCTGTATGTACATTTATTAATTTATGAATTATATACATGTACTACTGAAGCTCAAATATTTCTTTCCACGCACCAGTGGATCATCTTGTCCACCCCACTTAAGGGACCATTGCCCTGCATCATCAGTTTTGCATCAGTTCATTCCTGTTCTGTAACTCTTGCATCCATCTGCCGCGTACACACGCTCCAGTTGTTAGTGGGGTTTTGTTTGTGCTCTATATCTGTGAATAGTTTAGATGTTTATCAGCTTATGCCTCCAGCTCCATGCGATATGATAGATGACTTTTGCTGGTCATTAAGACTGTGTCCTGGTACTTGTTGTCTTACCACTTGTACTTCCAAGCTGCCCACTTTGCTTGTATGAAGCCTCAGGAGATGTAGATCTTACAAACTTGCAATCAAAACCAGATTGGACGTAGCGTAAGGATGAAGTGGTAAAGGTAATAAAATCATAGAATCACCGAATGGTTTGGGTTGGAAGGGACCTTAAAGCCCATCCAGTGCCACCCCCTGCCATGGGCAGGGACACCTCCCACCAGCCCAGGTTGCCCAAAGCCTCATCCAGCCTGGCCTTGAACCCCTCCAGGGATGGGGCATCCACAGCTTCTCTGGGCAACCTGGGCCACTGCCTCACCCCCCGCACAGGAAAACATTTCTTCCTCACATCTCATCTCCATCTCCCCTCTTTCAGCTTAGAACTGAGTAAATGGGGCAGAAAGTGGCCTGGCAACATGGCATAGTGCTGCAGTTCGGGGCGGGCTAGACCACAGCTGAGGAGTCCATGTGTTAAGGTCTTGGGACTTATGGGGATATCAAGACAGATCCAGAGCTATGTGTGCAAGTTCATAGCTAGTGACTAATGCAGTTGATGATAAAAGACTCTTGGAGAGCTTTCCGAGCTGTTCTTCTCTGACAAACCTCTTGTGAATACCTTCTTTGAGGAATCTGGGAGGGGTCACCTAACCCAGGCTGGCTGTGCTTACCCTAGGGAGAGGGTTGACCAAGTGGCCAGAGAGAAAGAGAAGCTGCGGTTGGACCTGGAAAAAGCTGAAAAGCTGAAATCCCTGATGGCCTCCGAAGTGGATGACCACCACGCTGCGATTGAGCGCAGGAACGAGTACAACCTCAGGTATGGTGTCCCCATCCACCTGTGATGGAGGGAATGGCTTCGTGCCTGCTGATTACCACCAAGCTTCACTCTCAGCAGTATCTGCTGCCTGCTTCTTCATACGAGCTCTTCTTACCTCTCTTACGAGCTCTTCTGATCTCTAATGCCTTTGTAGGAAGCTGGACGAGGAGTACAAGGAACGAATTGCAGCTTTAAAGAACGAGCTCCGAAGAGAGCGGGAGCAAATCTTGCAGCAGGCTAATAAACAGCGGCTGGAGCTGGAGCAGGAGATAGAAAAGCTGAAAACAGATGAGAACTATATGCTGGACCGCCTCACCCTTTCCCTGAAGGTAACGGGGTTAAATGCACCCAGAATTTTTCCCCAAAAGGCAAGGATGCCCGGATGCGGGGAGCAATGCTTGCAACATGGTCCTTGTTGAGACGATGTGTTACAGTGCATGTTGAGCTAGTTAAAAGTAATTTTAGTGCTAAGATAGAGGTGTATCCATGAGAATTGTTTTACTGCTTGGATTTGTAAGGCTCCATTTCAAATCTCTGCTGCCATCATGTGCAGCACGTGCATTTGTACAGCTGTTGGATGGGCTGTCTGCCTTGCTGGCTGTTTGGCTGTCCAGCCAGGAGATGTGTCTTGATGAAGCTTAGAATATTGCTTAAGAAAAAAAAAATCTCTAAAGGAAGAAGTTTGCTGTTACGCCTTTGAATAAATGATTTGCTATCTAATGCAATGGTATCATTCACCCATGACCCCACAGATTCACATAATTTTCCAACTTTTTTTAGGTACTTAAGTCACAACTTTTTTCTGAATCCAACAGCTGCATAACCAAATAACTTAAATTCTTTAAACCAAGCAAAAATTAATGGTAATGGTATTATCTTACAAACAGCATCAGAAGTTGCTCTTTTCCTGTGGAAAGAGGGGTTGTGTGTGTGGATTCAGAATTCCTGTCTTTGGCTGAAGCTTGTAGCAGCGTCGTGCTCTGACTTGATTCTTTTCTAATGAGTTACCACGTGCTAATGTTTTCCTTCTCCAAATGCTGAGGCTGTTCGGGTTTGTTTTGTCCAGGAAAACAGCCGCCTTGAAAGTGAACTATTGGAAACAGGAGAAAAACTGGCCGAGTATGAAAGTTTGGCAAGCAAGCTGCAGAGGAACTTGGAAAACGTCCTGGCTGAGAAGGTAAATCCTCCTCTTCTCACTGTGCTTCCAGAATTAAATTGCTTTTCAGTTACTACACTCAAGCTGCCAATTTAACTAATAGCTGGATGCTCTTGGAGTCCCCATCCAGATGTGACCAAGGCACAGTCTACCTTGTTGACATGGACTGCCTGATTGACTTCCAGTTAAGGAAATTAAAGATACTCCCACCTTAGCTGTAGTATTGTATTAACAAACAGTAGGGAGCCTTACAGTCAAGCAACCATCCCCCAGATTTCCAGAGATGTTTTCCCCAGCACACAGTTTTGGATAGACCCAACGTGCAGGTCCTTTCTAGGGAAGATGATGCACAAGGTGTTAAGTGTTACCTGGCATCTCTGCTAAACTTAGGTGAAAATCGAGGTGAACAATTATTTATTACAATACTATAATTGCATCTATAGACTAAGTCTCATATCCTGGGATTCTCACCCAGCATCTGTTTTTTCCAGGCTTCTTTAAAGTTGGGATTATTTATCAAACTAGAGATGTGCCTATGCTCAGCTAGAAAGCTGTGGTTTGAAATCAAAGTTAGCATGAGAGCTACGGTGAGATAGCAGGTTGTATTTGTTAGGGAGGCTGCTCATTGTCCTCTGCCAGCAGGGAAGCAGGGCTTCTGTATTTAAAATAAAATAAATAAAAAATGAAAAAAAAAAAAGGGAGAGAGCGCAGGCTGCAGGACTGCTTGTGAAAGGCATCCAGGCTGTGATGAGCAGGGTGGTTTGGTGGAAGAGTGACTGGATCCCATTCATGCTGTTTCAGTTTGGTGACCTGGATCCCAGCAGCGCGGAGTTTTTCCTGCAGGAGGAGAGACTGGCGCAGATGAGAAGCGAGTACGAGCGGCAGTGCAGAGTAAGTGGAGCCCAGGGCTGGAGACCTGGTGCCCGCGTGCCCGTGTTCACCAAGGATGTCCTCACTGCAAACAGCAGTCCAGAGCAGCACTGCTGTTTTTTTCCTATGCAACAGCTTTTTAAAATTAATCCAAGTTTTTGGGGGGTAGAAAGCTCGTGCTGCAAAGGCAACTGGCTGAGCTAAGAGGATGAGATACCCCAAGGGTGGGCTGGGATAGGGACTATGGAGCTTTTTTGATTTATGAAATAGGCGTTGTCCTAATTTGAATTCGATGTTGAATTGTAATTTGAAATGTGAGAACTAACAGCATAAGTAAGATATACCCGAGTTTTGGTAGTTTCCAGAGCAGTAGTATTTTCTTAAAATAAAACTGAAAATGCAAAACTTGTCTTCTCCTCCCCAAATTTTGTGTGGCTCTTTACAGATCTATTTTCTGATGACTACAGTGGTTACCAGCATTCAGCTCATCTGTTCTGCATGATCCTTTTCAGTCAGTAAAGGACTACCTTGGCAAAAGGCTGTCTAATATGAAGCAGCGTGGTAGCTCTTAGGAAGTTGCGGTTTAAAAGCAAAGATTGTCTAGAAATTTTTGTTGATTGATACTTCTCGATAAGATGTTGCTCAATATCCAATTGACTTTCTCTTTTTTGAGTACTGGCAGAGATGAATCAATATTCAGGGTTCACTTTCTGAACCTTCCAAATCTGCAGAATTGTGTGTTTACACATGTAGGGATTAATTTTCCTCAATAAATGCTGTTCGTGGAGCTGAGCGTGTGGCATTTGGCACAAACACTGGGGGTGTTCCGCTGGCAAGTGGGCAGAAGTACCAGATGGTAAACGCAGTAATGAGGGTATCTCTTTCCTAATTTGGTCTTTTGCCTTCTGATTTTATTTTTTTTTTTTTCAAGTAGATGGTGTTTGAGGAGATATTTCTTGACTGTTTGAAAATGTTCCTAAGCTGCTGTTTAAAAAAGGTCATAGGAAGAAGGAATAAAGTGAAAGGTCCTGGAGCACGCTATAATTTAGAGGCAAGAATATATGCAGGCTGTCAGTCCGATGAAGGTTCTGCTCTTTTAGGAAGAAACACATTGGTTAGTTGCCCTGTTTGGAACCTGGAGAAAGGGTGTTGTTTTGCTGATAGGAGGATGACTAACTGTGGCATGATGGCAGGATTACTGACAAGTCTTTACCTACTGTGATTCCCTCCTAAATGTCTCATCATGAGAGTGTGCTGATGTACAGATGCTAAACTGCCTCGGTTGCTTACATTCAAGCTTCTTTCTCGCCCCTCTCAGGAGCTGCAGGACCAGATAGATGAGCTGCACTCGGAGCTGGAGGAGTACCGTGCCCAAGGCAAAGTGCTCAGGCCTTCGCTGAAAAATTCCCTGTCAGAAGAGTTCGACATGGATATGAAAAGTCATGGCAACAGTGGCATTGAGCCTGACCAAGGTAAAGCCCATCTCCTGTATGACCAACTTCTGTGCTGTAGGTAGCTATGATAACATCTTAGAGGAAATAACATAAAAACTTTCCCAAGTCTTCCCAGTGAGGCTCAGCCACCCCCTCTGTTCTTTTATTTAAGTGGAATACGGCTGCTGTACTATATTCAAAGCTGAAATTAATGTTTGCAGTTTCTTCTCTGCATGTGTGATGGGAGTTTGAGAGCTTCAAGTAGCTGCCTACACAAATTTAAATCGATGAAATGATTCTGTTGAGAATGTATCTCTTTGGGCTTCAAGAATATGTATATCATTATTATTTTTAAAGGACTTGGTTCAGAAGACTGCAACCCGTTAAATATGAGCATAGAGGCAGAAATGGCTATTGAACAAATGAAGGAGCAACATCACAGGGATCTACATCACCTCAAACAGGAGCTGGAAGACACAGTAAGATATTTTCACTTAAACCTTCACAACTTTTCCAGCCTCTTCATCCAAGTGGGATGATCTTGGAGAATGATCTTTTATTCCTGGTCAGCTTACAACCTCTCTGTGAATCTAAGCTTCTCCCTTCCCCGCTCCTTCTGCATGTTGCTGTGTGATGGAGAGGTGCTGGAAAGGGCTGAATGAGTGCTGCAATAGATCCTCACACCACCCACTGGCTAATGAGAGAGCAGCGAGGCTTTCCAAGGCAGTGTTGCATTTCCTGTCTGGAAACCCTGCTGCATCTGAATTAGCCACTTCATTCCCACTGGCACGGGATAATTGCGGGTTAGAAAGGCTGCTGGCAGGAGTCTGCGTTGCTAAATGCTATGCTTGCGCTGAAACACGATCTGTGCTGTGGGAGTATGGAAACTCTGCTGTTAAGAGAGTAGCCAGCTCCCCACTTCAAGTGTCCATCTGCAGGTTAATCTTCCCATGTGGGCGGAAATATCTCCAAATATCTTGTTCTGCAGGAGTCAGTTCAGGACCAGAAGTAAAGGGTACCATCAGGCTTCCACTGCATCTGTCAGACCAGTACCCACCTCTAGATGAGAGATAATTATATAATTATAATGGTTATAGAAGTATAATCTATTAATTTCATGTATGGCATAACACACGTACACTGAAACTGTGTTGTGACAAAGCTGGGATGGGAGTGGTAAAAGGGGGCTGAGAAAATATTACCCCCAAATCATTACTCTTCCTTAAGGGTTTGTCTCGTATCACTTCTCTGAAAAAACAAACAAAAAAAACCCCACACCTTATCTGGCTCTTTATTTGGGAAAGCTTTTGAAAAAGCAATCAGTGAAATAAGAAGAGTCCATTTGCAATTTGACTTAGAACTAAAAAGTTGTTAATGGCTTCTCTTTTCACAAATTTGCTTAATGGAAAAGCGTGAATTTCACTGGCTTCTACATAATAATCGTCTTTATCCCAGTATGAAATTAAGCTGAGCACTTCAGCATTCTTTGCAGGGGAAATCGATATAAGATGCTAATGTGTAAATCAAAATATTCTGTAGAATATATGGAAATACACTACAGCGATGTAGAAAAAGCATCTATGTAGAACATCATGTAGAAAACAAACCAATCTGTTTTCCTTTTTGCAGGTGAGCCATTACAAAAAGCAGCTGGATGAGACAAAAATCCACTGTGAGAAAGAGCAAGAGGATATGAGGAAGAAGTACACTGAGGAGATGCACGTCATGGAAAAGCAAATAACGGGCCTTAAAAACCAAATTGTGGAACTGCAAGGAGAGGCGGCAGCGCTCAGAGAACAGCAAGAAAAGCTTGACTGTAAATATAATGATGAGAAAAATAAATTACAAATTAGTTTTGATGAGGAAAAAGCCAATCTGCAAGAACTATTGAGGCAGGAGCATGAAGAAGACGTTAGAGCCAGACTGGAAGAGGTAAAAGAGAAGTTTAGTCAAGAACGGGAAGAACTGATTCAAAGTGGTGTCTGGGTGAAAGAAAAAATGAGAGTTTTGGTGCAGACACTGCAGGAAGAGAAGGGAGAGCTGGAATGTGGCTTTCACGAGCAGCTGAAGAGGATGGCAGAGGTGCATGCCCTGGAGAAGGAAGAACTCCAGCAAGAGCTGCTGAGAAAGCACGAGCAGGAGCTGGAGGAGGAAAGGTGAGTGTCACTGCTGGTGGCGACAGTAGTGGTGTACGCTGACCTTGGTGGCTTGGCGTGGTGACCAAGGTGAACCCGGTGCAGAAATGACTCCTGATGGTTAATTCAAGTGTACTAACTGCGGTGCTATTCCCTGTTTTATTCCAGAACACTGGGCTGCTACCCAGGGGCTTTTTCTTCTGCCCTTTCTCCAGCAGATATTTATATCGATTTTTAGCTCACCCAGAGGCAACAATAGTGTTAAAGCATAACCAGGCATCGTTAACTTGAGCTCTGTTCAGGAGCCCTGTGCATTACAAATCTCTGCTTTGTACTTTAAAGCATGTGGGTTTTCAGAGTTCTTTTCTGAAGAAGTAAAGGGATGGCTGGTAAATGCTTTTATCCAGGACAGAGTGTCAAAAGAAACAAACTATCCTGGGGTGGCAGGGAGAGATGGGGTAAGAAATCTGCCCTACAAATATGATCAAAAGAACAGAAGGGCATACATTGTACATAAAACATCTTCTGAGGACGTTTCATGAGTGTACGCTTTCCAAGGCAGCTAGATTGTTATTTTTGAAGTTTCAACAAATTGCCTCGAATTTAACTTTGGCTCTTAAAAACATTACGTCATCTACAACTCTGTGAAAAAGTAATTTTTCAGCTTGTTTTATTCAGCCAAAAAAGCCTTTTGAATCTCTTTGAGTTAGCCCAGAGTTTAGTAATATATTATGTTAACCATATTTAGGAAAAAAATGGAAAGTGACTATAACAGAAGAGCATCTCATGCAGAAAGTCACTTTTCTGTCGACACACAAACACTTGTGAATAAATACGAAGAAATAATCCAAAATCTGGAAGAACGTTACCATCGAGAGTTGCATGAACTTGCCGAACAGCAAAGAGAGGAGAAATCTCAGTGGGAGTTTGAAAAGGATGAAATTGCTCAGGAGGTTGCGGAAGCTCATGAGCAACTGAAGCAAAGCCTGGCAAAGGAAAAGGCTGTTTGTTCTGCCCTGACACAGGAGAAAGAGCTCATGGAGAAAAACTTCAAGGAAGAAGTGAACAAGCTTGTGTGCGAGAGAGAGCAGCTTCAGAAGGAGCTGCGAGACCTGAGGAATGCTGCTGAGAAGCAAGAGAAAAAGCTGAATGATGAAATAAAAAAACTCCAAAATGACCACGAAAAAGAGCTAAAGAACAAAGAAGAGCTTCTATCTGCGGTGGAGGAAGATGGGAAGCTGTTTAGGCAAAAGCTGGAGAGGCTTGACAGCGAACATAAGCAAGAGAAAGAAGAACTCAATTCCAAACTTCTTGTTTTGGAGAGTTTAAACAAAGACATTTGCATAAGAGCAGAATCAGAAAAGGCTGAGATGAGTCTGGAAATCTCAGACCTTCAAGAGAAGATACAGAAATTGCAGTGGGAGGCCCATAGTTTTTCCGCACTACAAAATCATTATAGGGTCCTAGAAAATGAGTATGCAAAAGCAAAGAGCAAAATTGCTTCTTTCTGTGGTATGGTGCCTCTGGGAGATGATGCAGATGTCCTCTTAAATCTGCAGAAAGTGCACGAGCAAGCTGTGAAGGAAAACGTCCGAATGGCTGCGGAGATCGTCTGGCTGCAGCACAGGTTGCAAGCTGCGGAGCAGGAGCCCATGCGACCTCCCAGTCCTGGCTGCTCCGACTCCATCTCAGAAGGATCTCAGCTGCCAGGGGAAATAGATCCCATTTTTGGAGGGTTGCCCAGCGATTGTAAAGATGCAGACCAGGGAACAGATTCGAATGTCCTTCAGCTTTTGGAGGCTGATAGTACAGACCTGGAAGAAATGACTGAGATGGATTCAGATTTGGAGAAAGCATGTGTCATACCCAGAGCAGGTGGCCATGCTCTCAAGGTACAGATGTGTCAGCTGGAAGGAAGTACAGCAGCACTGGAAGCTGATGGCAGTCAGGATTGTGACAAGAATCAAGAGCTGCTTTCTCAGGTGCCTCTGCTGCAAAAAAAGAGAGATCTCGAGAAAACTCTTGAGAGAGTACCCAGACCAAAAATGCTACACAATGATATTAAACAGCATGAGATTCATCTGCTAAATCACAGAATAACTCCCAAAAAGAAAGGGTTTGTTTCTGATGCTTTGAAGCTGCAAGTTGAGCTTGAGAAGGGTGAAGAACTGAGTGAAACCTCTCTCCAGTTTGATCATGCTCCTGGGTCAACAAATGGTGACCTGAAAAGTGTAATAGCTCAGCTTTGGAAAAGGGTTGAAGAGTTACAAGACAGATCAATGGCACAGGCTAAACTTCTGTCACTACAAGAAGCAATTCAGGTAGAAAATGAGGATCTGAAATCTGAAATGATAAAGTTAGTTGAAAGAAATAAAGTGCTAGAAGATAACCTGTGTAAGCTGAGAAACCTTCACTGCAAACTAGAAGAAAGTAAACTGGAAATTATCAAGCTCAGAGAGGAGAAAACACAGCTCCTCCAAAAAGTTAAAGAATTGGAAGATGTACAAGAACAACTTGCACAAGGAATCGTAGGACAGCAAGACAAGCATGCCCAAAGCGAGAGCATGCCGCTGCAAAAAAAGGAGCTGCAAGAGCCCAGCGGAAAGCTGAGGGAGAAAGCTGCTGGTCTGGTTAACCCAAACAACAAGCATTTCCATGAAGAGAGAGAGAAGAGGAATACAGTGACGCACGGCTTACAAAGCACGTGCACCGAGCTCCAGCAAAAAGTTGATCTTCTGAGGTAACGTACACTTGCACAACTTTGTGGGAAACCTGTCAGCCCCACAGTAATCGAACGTGCCGCTTAGAAACTAACCTAGCATCCCACTCATCGCTTCGTAGCCGCCTGCCTGCCGTACGGCTGCTGCATTAACCGCTGTAGTTTAACTTTGGTTAGAAAACAGTGCGTTGGACTCTTAACTCCTAGCAAGCTGACATTAATCATGGATAACGACAGTTGAAATAAATGTGTGTGACTTACTCCTCTCTGACCGTGACCTAACATGAATGGCAAAACAGGAGCGACCTGCCATCTGTTCTGTCTGTGGATGTAGTTTGCGGTCCAGCAGAAACCTCTGTATTTTTATGTCCAAAATACTACGGTAAAACTTCCAGAATGCTTTTAGCTTTTACTAATCTCACCTCCACACTTGGTTTGCTCCCTTCTAGTACTGAATGTTACTTGGAATACTAAAAGTGCTTTTATTTTTCCTTGATATTTAAGTTAATATTAGAGAATTAGAGTAACTCGTTCCCAGCAGGAGCACTTAGCGTTAGGAATGTGTCAGGTGTGTGATCTGGTAAATACCGTTATAACACAGAGAACATAATAGGTTACATAGGTATTTTTAACTGCTGTATTTCAGCAAGGACTTTCTTGGAGGCCATAAAGTGGCTACAAGTGGCTTAATTATTGTTCTGCACCAGCTTCCTGCAGGAAATTGTTCTTTACGCCATGGCTAAGTTATTTCTCACCATTTGCCTCGGGACAGAAGAGGCTGTTCCCAGCGTACTGGGCTCTAGAAGGAGCTGGGGAAACAGTTTGCTTTCCTAGCAGTCTGCATATTGTGGTGTCAAGCTGTTTAAAGTTATGTTGTTTGTAACTCAAGGACTGAAAGGTATGGTACAATATTAGTGTAAAACTTTTACTAGGTATCTTGGATTTTAATTAACTGTAGCTGTACAAAAACATGCACAAAAAAGCCCCTTTTTCAGTGATCTGGGGAAGCATTCTTACTAAATGAAATCTAAAATCCATATACTGTTCATATATAAAATAAGTCAATTGCAGCTTTGTTTTGAAATATTACAGGTAGCTTTATGCTTTGAGTAATTTTTTTCCCTGTGGGGTTAGACAATATACAGAAACAGTTTTTTCACTTGTCTCATGTCTCTGCCACAGATGTGAAGCCGAGAAGCTCAGAGAAGAAAATGCTATTCTCAAAAATGAAGTGAGTTTATTAAATGAGGAAGGCAGTGCTTCCAGCCTGAAACTGAGGGAGCTAAACGGATCCCGAGAAGAAATGAGGTAAGAATTCAATGGGGCATGTACCATGTGTGTGCCTTCAGGCTCTCACTGTTACATCCCTTTTCTCAAAGCTCCTTCATGTGTTAGATATTCTGCAAAGCTTGAAATGGGCTTATTTCATGGTGCCATTGGAAATCCAGCTGGTTGAAAGTCTATTCCTCATCCTTTTCACCTGCCCCAGCTTGTCCTGCCCCTTCCTAGAGCCAAAGCAGGGGCTGAACTGTAGGAGTTCAGATGAACCAGTAACATATGAACACGGGCCCTACTTATGAGCTGACCTGATGCAATTCTTGCTTCAGCAAAGGCAGAGCTTGTTGGGCTGGTGTAGCCTTAGAAAAGGCAGGAGGAGGTCCAGTGTGAAAGCACTTCAGTGATTTGGTCTTTTGCAAGTAGGTAACCATCCACAATCCTGGGAGTATTCTTCACCTCTAGAAAAGCACAACATGGGGTGGGGGTGCCTTGAGGAACTGAGCACTTGCCAAGCCTGTGCAAAAGAGTGATGCTAAGCAATAAATATATATCCAGAATTACTATTTCTGGCGATGTCAGAAACCAGCCCGTTCTTGTAGGCTGTGTGTATAGTAAGAAGTGACCCTAACGTTAATGAGCTTTTATTTTTCCTTAGACAAAAGATAGAGGCTGTGAGAAAGGAGAAGGTGGCTGTACAGAAGATGGTTGACAACCTGAAAAAGCAGGTATAGTGAGCCCCTAACCTTCTCTGGAGAAACCATCACTCTAGAAAAGCTGTTCCTTAGCTGGTCACAAAGGCAGTAGAAAATGACCATTATATACACTTAAATTTCTTGATAACTGTTCTTGTTAACTTCTTGGGATTGATACGAGGCTTGTTTGACCTGAGTAGAGGACAACTGCAACGTTACTGTAACTGGCTAGCTTACAGACTTGAGAGCGCTTTCCGTAGTCAGCTTGGAAGGTTTATTTAGTAGAAATATAAAGTTAAAATCTTCCTTTTGTAGTCTTCGTGGGTAATGCTCTGCAGTAGCCCGTGGGAAATTCAGGTGATGTGACTCAGCCTCTACTTATTTCCCAGCTAGCTGGGTCTGGGAATGCTGCCAGTTGTGACCCTTTGCTCATATCCACAAGGCTGCTACTTTTATTTTAACGGTGGCTTGTTATGCTAGGCAAAGTAGAAGGTTTAAGTAGCTCTTACATTCATGTCCCTCTTAATATTGCTGAATAAAATTCTACTTGCTCAGAATCATCTACTAGCTCAACAGTATAACCCTCAAAATATCCATCAGTATGGCAAAGGGGAGGAGGAACAGCGTGGAGTGCCAGATGACCGATATCATAACTGCTACAATTGAGGCCAGTTATGAGAAATTAAGTTTGTGAGGCTGACCGTGCATGCAACAGGTCATCAGGAGGATTCCTGCTCCTAAATACGGTTCTACTCGATTTGGCCTAAAATCAGGGCATGGAGCAAATTAAACAGCTCTAGGGAAATAAAGCAGTGCTACTGCGGTCACCGCTGCTACGCAGAGGACAGTTAACAGCAGCTGTGTCCCACTGCCCAGAGTCACCATTGAATTGGAGTGACACTTGTCATGGTTTTTTTAATCACCTTAATAGAAAGGAAATGCTCTAAAAATCTCATCCCCAGTGTAAAAGCAGTCATAACTGACACTGCTGTCCCCATTCAGGTAGCAGATCTGAAGACCAGAAACCAGCAGCTGGACTCTGAAAATACAGAACTTAGCCAGAGGAACTCCAAAAATCAAGCAGATGTGCAGGATCTTAATCAACAGCTGGCAAGGATGCTCAAGCAAAAGGAAAGGGAAGCAGGAAAGTGTACCCTGGAGGAATGGGAAAAGGAGAGACTGGCACTGAAAGAGGAACTGGAAAACTCCAAAGTAAAGGTATGGGATTACACTGTCTCTAACAGTATGAAACAATTGAACTTTTGGGCATGCACAGGTGCTGTGAAATTAGCATCCCTTTCTTAAGCTGTGTGTGGTCATTCAAAGCAAAATTTCCTGATTACTATCTGTAAACATACATGCATGTGGGGGTGGAAGGAAAGCATGGCAACAGCCAAAGAAGGGAGATAGAAGTCACAGAATCACAGAATGTCAGAG
>NW_010102818.1:0-284 GCF_000699245.1 Pterocles gutturalis
CAAAACCCAAACCACTGGGGACCGTCAGCAGCCGATCCGGGCGATGCTCACGCAGCAGCCCCTCTGCTAGCCCTTCATGGCTTTTGCTTGGCCAGTAACACGTTGGCTTTCTCTCCTCCTCGCTTCAAACCGCCGTACAAGTTTGTGTGTATCCGCTTTCCCACGGGTCCGGGTGCTATCGCACGGTCCTAACTCCATGGTACGACCAACCTCGCGCTGAGCCAGCCAGCCACAGAGTTGCCCGGTGTTAGCCCGGCCGTCCTGTCTGTGTGGCCCCTCCGTTT
>NW_010102818.1:372-736 GCF_000699245.1 Pterocles gutturalis
TGGAAACCGATCACATGTTCCATCCAGGTATTTTCATCTCTCCGGCGTTACGCAAAAATAAAGGCCCGAGAGAGAGATATAATCGAACATAGAAGTAGAGTTAGGCTCGTTGTCTGAGTTTTGAGGCATATAGTATAAGGGGAGAAGGAAAAAAAAAAAATTAAAATAAAATAAAAAATTAAAATAATGATGTTGCACAACTTGTAGAAAACAAAGAAGGGAAAGGGTTAATGTATTAAATGTGCTAAATTACATTAAGAACTTAATTTTATTAAAGTATTATTACTTAAGAAACTTGGAGTCCGCTCTTGGATTCTGTCTGTCCAAGCTTTAGGAGGGGTCCAGGAGCGGTGGCTGGGGACGG
>NW_010102819.1:0-873 GCF_000699245.1 Pterocles gutturalis
GTGCCCCCCCCGCAGACCCTGCGTGTGCTGAGCCTCTGGCACTCGGGGGTGTGTGCCCCCTGCCTGTGCGGGTCCTGGGGGTGCCCCCCCCCTGCACCCCTGGGATCCTCCTGCACCCCTGGGCTCCTCCTGCACCCTGGTGTGTGTCACCCCCTGCACCCCTGGGATCCTCCTGCACCCCTGGGCTCCTCCTGCACCCTGGTGTGTGTCACCCCCTGCACCCCTGGGATCCTCCTGCACCCCTGGGCTCCTCCTGCACCCTGGTGTGTGTCACCCCCTGCACCCCTGGGATCCTCCTGCACCCCTGGGCTCCTCCTGCACCCTGGTGTGTGTCACCCCCTGCACCCCTGGGATCCTCCTGCACCCCTGGGCTCCTCCTGCACCCTGGTGTGTGTCACCCCCTGCACCCCTGGGATCCTCCTGCACCCCTGGGCTCCTCCTGCACCCTGGTGTGTGTCACCCCCTGCACCCCTGGGATCCTCCTGCACCCCTGGGCTCCTCCTGCACCCTGGTGTGTGTCACCCCCTGCACCCCTGGGATCCTCCTGCACCCCTGGGCTCCTCCTGCACCCTGGTGTGTGTCACCCCCTGCACCCCTGGGATCCTCCTGCACCCCTGGGCTCCTCCTGCACCCTGGTGTGTGTCACCCCCTGCACCCCTGGGATCCTCCTGCACCCCTGGGCTCCTCCTGCACCCTGGTGTGTGTCACCCCCTGCACCCCAGGATGCCCCCTGGGCCCCCCCTGCACCCCTGGGCTCACCTGCACCCCGGTGTGTGTCACCCCCTGCAACCCTGGGATCCTCCTGCACCCCTGTGAGTGTCACCTCCTGCACCCCAGGATGCTCCCTGCACCCCTGGGATCCTCCTGCACCCT
>NW_010102820.1:0-1302 GCF_000699245.1 Pterocles gutturalis
AGCAGTGCCCAGGCCAGGCTTCTTCTCAGCGCTGGCGTGTGCTGGGCGGGACGGGGCCACCCGCGCCTCGCCTCTGGCCCCCAGCAGGGTTCTCCTCAGACCGTGGCGGCCAGCTCAATGGGCAGAGTCTGGCCTGGCCTGGCCTGGGCACCGCCAGGGTACGCCCCAGCTGGGCAGAAATCCCGCAGTGCCCTGCTGGGTCTCTGCGGTTTGTGTCAGCCCGAGGGCTGCAGTGGGGGGGGGTCTCCCCAGCTGAAGGAGAGCCACTGGTGCCCGCTGTGCTCCCCCAGCTCCTTTGGGAACAGTCGCCTGTGCTGCAGCACCGACCTCCCTGTGATCGCCGTGTGTGCTGACTGTCCGTAGGACTCCCGTGGCACCGGCTCAGCACCTTTTGCTCGGGTCCAGCATCCCAGGCAGCAGCAAAGCCAGGGAACTGTGGAGCCAGGCTGGTGCATGCCCTGAGAAGCAGTGCCAGGGGAGCATCGCACTGCATTATCCGGGTGAGAGAAGCACAGCACAACTGCTGCTGAGCAACATGTCCCTGCAGGGAGGGCTGAGACCCTTGCAACACATCCCTTTACTTTCTGATTGTGCTGGTTTGGGGCACAGCCCCCCAGAGATGGGGGATGCAGGCTGCCAGGGCAGGTCTCCTGAGGCCTGATCCCCACATAGGGATTTTCGGGGCAGCATTGGCTGCGGCATGAGAAGTATGAAAGCATCCTGTTTACGAGGCTTTTCTGCACGCAGTGCAATGTCTGAGCGTGCCCAGGGCACAGGCCACAGGTGGGGCTGCAGGGCTGAGATGGCTGGTGGCTGTGGGGACCCCTCCTGGGAGCACAAGTCCCCCCTTGCTGCCCTGGGAGGTGGTGGCAGGGGCAGAACCGTGCCTCAGCCCTTTGGTGCTGTGCTGGAGGGCAAGGACGCCAGCTGTGCCCCCAGCGCTCTCCTGCCGGTGGGAAATGTCCGCCCCTCGCCTGGTGGCAGGGTGTGCCTGAGCCCTGCTCCAGGCTGGTGGCCCCTTCCCCATGGAGGCGAGTGCAGGTCCCCGAGACGCTGCCTGGGGGGTCCCCAGGGCCAGGCCAGGGCAAAGGCACCTCTGTGCTGCTCAAAAACCCTGAGGCCAGAGGAGGGGCAGGCAGAGCTGGGGGGTGGCACTGGCTGTGTTTTACCAAGCCATGAGCCCCTGTTGCTTTGCAGACCCCTGCCCCACTCCGGGCACCCCAGCTGCCCCAGCCTGCATTCCTCAGCACGAACAGAAAGTGCCAGCAGCCTGTGCAGGGTGGGGGACACCCTGTTGCTATT
>NW_010102820.1:1779-3464 GCF_000699245.1 Pterocles gutturalis
CAGGGCTCAGGAAGCTGCACTGGAGGCCCACCGAGATGGCTTCCTTTACCCAGGGGCGAGCAGTGCTGCTGTCTCACGTTCCCATGCTGGCCTGGAGGAGGGAAGACACAAATGCACCAGTCCTCTGTGCTGCCAAAGGCTTTCTGGCTCCCAGGCACCAGGATCAAACGCTGCGGGAAGTGAGCACATAACAGCCGTCAGACCCAATGATGGTGGGGTAGGTGCAGGCTCGTGCCAGGCACTGGCCCCCTTTTTTCCACCCCCAGCAACACTCCTTAGACCCTTTAAGCTGCTTTGGCTGAGTGTCAGGAGGGGGGAGCTCGTGAGGGAGGAGCAAGTGAGCTACCCACAGCTGCCCCCCTCCAGTCTTATGCATGGCTCATACTTAAAAAAAAACAAACCCAAACTAAAAAACTTTTATTTGACAACAAAAGAACAAACAAAAAGATATTTACAGTAGGTTTTTTTTTGCTCCATAAATTCCATTCCCAATAATCCCTGCCCTCCCCCCTCTTTCTGGTCCATCCCCAGGGCAGCAACACTGGTCCATGGGCACAGGCACAGCTGGAGCACTGGCCCCCCCCACCTGGGGAGGAAACCACTTTGGTCTGACTGGGGCAAAATAACAGGAGGAGACTAAAAAGCCTCTCCCTCCCCTGGGGAAGGAAACAGAACTGCAGGGGGTTGACAGGGGGAAGAGGTACCTAGAAATAAGGGAGAGAGTCCTAAAATTCAGGGCCTTCCCCAGACAGGAGGCAGAGGGCAAAGGCTGGACATCAAATGGAGCCAAGGGAGCTGAGGAAGGGGATGTTCGCAGCCATGTGCTGAGCATCCACCCCGAGCGGTGCCTCTGCCCAGCCGGGTGCTGCCGGAGCTGGAGCCATCCCTGCGCTGCACCGCGGCACCGGCCACTGCCACGCCCTGGTGGCAAGCCTTCTTGCAGCCCTGGCTAGCACTAAAGAACTCCTCTGCCCTGTCACCTTCTCTAAAGAGAAGGGCAGGGAGTACACACACAACCCCCCCCAGTACTCCAGTGTTTTTCCCTCCCAGGCCCCACCATCCCACAGTTTGCTGCTGCCCCAGCACCACGGGCTCCAACCACGGCAGAGCACCAGATCCTGTGGACGTTATTATCTCTAGTCATGCAACTTAATCAGGCTAATTACCTAGGATTAGTGTTTCTCAGGATAGATAACATAGGTGTGTACATATCACTATTTAACTTACATTTTACACTGGGACAGCAACAGTTCAGTCCCAGGACCAGCAGCGCCCAGGCTCCTGCTCCGTGACAGCACGCGACGCCTGGCCAGCGCCGGCCCCCCCCGGCCAGGCTGGGGGGCCCAGCCAGCTCCCAGCAGACACCAGCTCGTCACTAGAGGTCACCAGCACCGCACAGCCGGGCACAGCCCCGGGAGGGGACAGGGGAGCAACAGGACTGAGCCCTGCAATGCTCCCAGGGTGGTTCTTCAGCACAACTCTGCTTTCCAGGAACTGTGCTCTGCAGGCTGCGAGTGCTGCACTTGCAGAACACACATGCCCGTGCTCAAAACACTCCTCTTTCCAATTAAAAAAAAAAAAAAGAAAAAAGAAAGAAAAAAATAAGAAAATAAAGGAGTTGGATACAGAATTTCACAGTCTCAGCTTCACGTCTGCGCCCAGCAGCAGCCCGCGGTCAGTGTCTC
>NW_010102820.1:3517-3776 GCF_000699245.1 Pterocles gutturalis
CAGCAGGAACTCGAGAGAAACACAGGGAAGTTGTGGAAATGCTTATAGAATTAAAAAAAATAATAATAATAAATCACAAGTAAAGGGAAAATGTTTCAACAACAAATTGCTAAACAGCACCATAAAGATTTCTACTGGCAGCATCCATACCACCCTAAGGCAGAAGAGGAGGGTCCCACGTCTTCTTTGCGAAAAAATGCCACAGACTCCAGGTTTCCAGTTCATCTGTCCTTTGCCATTCCCTGGGCAAGGCAGGGCT
>NW_010102820.1:3838-4095 GCF_000699245.1 Pterocles gutturalis
GATGTGTGAGGAAAAGCTTTTGATCCATAGTCCTTAAAACAGACACCAAGTTTTAAAAAAAAAAAAGAAAAAAATTCTCTCTCTCTCTTCCTGAAGAAGTGGTGTTGGCTGGACCCTTGTTCACAGGAGAGAGAAAAAGAAGTCAGCAGGTTTTCCAAGGGGAGCTCCCCAGTAACGGTCGGTCGTGGCAGGGAGAGGTCAGTAAAGCTGCAAAGGTCTTTTCACGACAGCCAGACTGCAGCGGCCGCGTCCTCCCG
>NW_010102821.1:0-19955 GCF_000699245.1 Pterocles gutturalis
AAAAAAAGGCGCTACCTCTGAATTCATTTCAAAGGGAAAAAAAAGAATCTCTCAGAAATCTCTCCAGCAGTTAAAAGTCACCAGAAATGATCTGATTATTTAGGGGTGCAAGGTCAGCTCTCCCGAACCGCCCGCACGGCGTGCGGAGCTGCTGCAAAGGCAGACGCTGCCTGTGGAGAGCTGCTTGCTGGAGCGGCAGAAGGTGGAAAAGCCAGAAAAGAGAGAAGCTGCAGGAGAGAACAAGGAGACAGCCAGCACGGAGCCCTGGGTACAGCACGTTTTGGGTGAGGTCTGGCCTGGCCCTGGAGGTTTGCTGCGTGACAGTTGTACAGAAAACACCCAGCAGATGAACATCAGTAACCATTTAATTCGTTTTAGTGTCACACTCCAACATACAGCCAGAATTACACCTTGGCCAAAAAACATAAAAAGTGGCATTTTATACAGGAAAAAAAAAAATCCTTTATTCCCTGGAGATGTAAACCCCAAACAGCTACTGTATACATACAGACGTGCTAAATCTGATAAATACCCAAGAGCCAGGGAGAAAATCCCTCATACCAAAAGTAGAAAAATGTGAACTTGCTCTTTAAAAGTGAACTCCAAACACCCAGACCTGTAGCATTCTAAGAATTAATTTTTTCTTTTATTTCGTTTTATCTCCAGAATGAAATGCAGAGAATGAAATGGGGGAAGCCTTCGGGAAAGACACGCAACAGTAACTTGAACATCATCTTCAGCTATTCACAGTTAGAGTCATCCGCAGACAGAGCAAAGAAAAATTAATCTAAAATAAATTATTCATCTCCCCTGGGAATAACAAATTTCTGCAAACCCGTGTTCCCTCCTCCTCAGCTACTGCATTGATAACGAGTGAACCGTCCTGCACATGCACCTTGAGATCACCTGTCCTTGGGGAACATAATCCCAATGTGCGTTCAACCACCACTCCTTCTTTTATCACCTGACGTGAAATCAGGAGAGGAAATAAATGAAGCAACAGTGGACTTGGGAAAATTTGTAAAACCAGAGCAACAGGAAACTGCACCAACACCAGCCCTGCTCCATGCCAGCTTTGTGGCTGAGTTATCCGGAATATTTCACCTCTGGTTCTCCTCCTCTCTTCACTGGTACAAGCTGAAGCTCAGAGGAGGAGGAGGAGAGGAAGGCCCTCAAAGTCTGAGGCTGGTTTAAGCATCTCATCCCGGGAAGAGCCCCAGGCTCCCCATTAAAGTGAACATTTCCAGTGTCTCTCCTTGCAGGGCAGCGAAAGTGCCAAAGAGGCACAGCCCTGCTGGGGACACACCAGCTGGCTCGAGAACGAGGGGCTGGTGTTGTGTGACACTTGCTCAATGAACAGCTCTTTGTGGAGACAGGGCGAGATGCGGTACGGGAACTCCCATCGGGGGCAGCGGGCGAGTCCAGCACATGCAAGAGCAATAACAAGCAGCTGGAGCCGGGCTCCGCAGATGTCTCGTTTGGCCTTTAAGCTGTAACAGCGACTGAGGCTGCTGGCTCGTTGGCAGGAGGTTTGCCAAGGTGCAGAAGGCATTAACTCACCCCTTTGCTCCTCTTCTGAAAAGGATTTGCCTTGCTGTTTTCCTGGTGGTTTATGCACGCCTCTCCTGGGAGCAGGGGAGAAATCTGCTCTGGGGTTCTCTCCTGGGCATCTCATTAATTCCGAGGAGCTGCAGATGCCTGGATCCCAGCTGTTAAAGGGCTGGGGTTTTTTTGGTGGTGGTGACGGTTTGGGATTGGTTCCACACCCACCCCCTGCAATAAATAATGAAACAGAGGAACAGCTCTGCAACAGGGAGTGAGCAGCAAACACCAAACTCTCAGGCAAAATCCTCCGTGCTGCAGCAGGAGCTCAGCCAGGCTGAAGGCTGGGACACCAAGTGAATCACAAGTGATTCTCTGAACCCACCTAAACCGTTTTTATAGCTGCTGACTTCCAGATACCTCTATTATCCCCACCACCTGGACCCAGCCATGTCCCAGATTTCATTCCTGATAAGCTGTCTTAAGGGCAAACACCTTGGTCAGATCCTCCCTTAGTGTGAGTGGAGATGCAGCGCTGCGCTACGCAACAGTTACGAGATCACAGGGCATGGGAGGGATGCGACAGAGATTTTTCAGCAGCATCCTGTAAATCAGAAGTCTGATGAGCTTTGCTCCCAGTCACTGCAGCTAGTCCTGAGCAACAGTTTCCTTCTGCTCAGTTAGAGTCTTTTTTTGATGAGTTTCTCCAGTTTCCGTATCCGTGAGGACTCCTGCTCAGGCGTAGGAGCGCTCAGCGAGAGGGAGCCGGCGTTCTCCACCCCGGAGGGGGGAGCTGGGAGGCGCTGGCGGAAGAGGTCCAGCATGCTGCTCTGCTCGCTCCTCTTCAGGCCCTGCGAGAGCAAAGAACAGAGAAGCAAGCTGGTGAGACTTCACTGATCTGGGAGCGGGCACGCTGAGAATAGTGGAGGAGAGTCCATCTCAAACCTCACCCTTCTGTTCACCCACCAAGAGCTGTACATAGCTGATGATCCTGAGACAACTGAGCTCAGCCCTGGGACCCAGAGCAGCTCTGCGCATGCCGAGTGAACTGAAAAGCTACTCTTCAGCAGCAACTCTACACACTTTCAGAGTACAGAGGATACACTTGCCTTAGAGTGCCTTCCCCACTCCCAAGCCCCTCTATACTTCTCAAAAAAGTCACCAACAATCTCAACGCAGTGCTAGTGGATAAGCAGAAATTCTGCGGGAGTGGTTCTAACCTTCATGTCTAGGATCTTCTGGAAAGTGTCGGTGCTGCAGTCAGCAAGGAGCTTGATGTAATTGTCGACAAACACAACTGGGGGCTCGTGTGGAGCCATAACCACCTGCCAAGACAAGAAAAAAGAGAGATCAGAGAAATTCTGCGAGTTAAAGCCAGTGCTCAGTCAACTCAGGCACACAAGAGACAGCAGGACCGGCTTCTCCTAAAATAAAATGTTTAAGGAACAAGAAAGGATGTACATGCTGCTAGTAACTGAGAGGTAAAGGTGAGTGAAGAGCAGTCAAGTGAGGAGCAGGGAGGAACACGGGGTCTCCTCCTGCACTGTCAGCGGCACTGGGACCCCAGGGGCTGCACACCACTTTTCAAAGAGCAGCAGGATTTTGTCCGTCCGCCTGTGGGCTGGCAGGCACTGGGATATGCAAAGCTCGGGATTTTATCTTGTTGTATAAGGAAGACTAGCTGGGGAGTCACCTGGGAGAGAAAGGCAGTGCTGGTGCGGGGGGGACACTTAGAAAGTCCCCAGGCAGCCTGGATGGAGTCCAGACCCTCACTTGGCTTACAGTGTGTCGCAGGAAATTCTGACAACTCTCCACAGTCACTCCCCCCATCCCCAGGACAGCATGGGTCTGCTCTGCAGTCCTGCTTCTGACATGTAAGCTGACGGGTGAGCGCTGCCACCCAAAGCCACCCCGTCCTTTGGGTGCGGCTCCCCTGGAGAGGCTGGGATGCGGTGTGCGAACCCTCCGCTGACGTCTGCCCTGCAGCTCACAACCTCGGTCCCAGCAACGGTCAAGTCAGGAAAAAAAATTAAAACAGCCTTGAAGCTGGAAAGATGATTACTCATTGTTATACTCTCCTTACATAAGCAGTGAGCTCCACAGAGAACACATCTTTAGATAATGCTGGGCAGCAACCCCATCTTTCTGGGGAAGCGCGTGTGTGTGTGTGAATGTGTGCCTGCACACAGGGCAGAAACAGCGCAGGACCAGACTCTTCCCAGTCTCTGAAAACATTTCCATATGTTTCCACTGACCCAGCTCACCCCACACTGTATTCTGTCACCGAGACATTTCTTTCTTTCCCTGCACTTCAGACCAATGAAACATCATAGCCATGTATACACTTATATATCCCTAATTTACAGCCCTTGTAAAAATCTTCTGCCAAGATGAAAAGCTGGAACTTCAGACAGCGCGGCCAGAGGAGAAAGGAAACAGCTCTGCGGGACGTGCGCACCCTGACGCCCTCTTCCCCGTGTGCATCTGCGCTTTGTAGGGCTTTGCTGAGTGAATTTGTTGGTGCATCCACTCAGTGATATTTCTACTGAATCAGCTGCACTGGTGTGAGCCCGGGCGTGCTCCTGGGTGGTGGTGGTGTCGTAGGCACCAGAGGCACCGCTCCTGAACCATCCCAGTGCCAGGCAGGAGAGCCCTGAAAACACCGCGGAGGAGTGTAGCGGGCCAGAGCTGCTGACAGGGCGCAATAGCTCTTGGGGAAAAGACTATTTAATGTACAATTTGGAAACAGCAGAGAGAGTCTGAGCGCTGATAAAAAGAGACAACCCACATGGAAAATGCAACAGCCAGAGGACCAGTCAGCTCCGGGCTCCTGCAAGGAAACCTTCCTGCAGAAATACTGGTGCTCCGGCAGGAGCAGGCACTTCCAAGAGCCTTTTTTTCCCTCCCAAACCCAAGAGGTGGGTGCTGACATCAGGCCAAAACACCTTGTGAGGGTTACGGGGGCTCAGGGTGAGCTATTCGGTCACTGCGATTAACAAACCTGCCCCGGCCGACCGCTCAGCCCCATCACCCGCCGATTACACCGGCGTGATCTAGTAAAACAGCTCTGCCGAGCACTGCACGCCATATCGCTGGTTAATTACTACTTACACTGACACCGAGCCCTCACGTGGGCTCACCTGATGCTAAGGGTAGACAAATTGATTCCATTACTTTTCTGATTCACGCATAAGCGCCCAGGAAAGACCCACTTCTGTATGCGACAGGCACCAACCTTCCCCACCCCCTGTCAGTAGCAGCGCCATATCACTGGTTAATTACTACTTACACCGACACCGAGTGTGACCTGATGCTAAGGGTAGACAAATTGATTCCATTACTTTTCTGATTCACGCATAAGCGCCCAGGAAAGACCCACTTCTGTATGCGACAGGCACCAACCTTCCCCACCCCCTGTCAGTAGCAGCAGGGTATTTTCCCTTCAGGTAATTTGTAAGAAAATTTAGACTGGCTTTAACGTATCTACTAACACCTCAGTCACCTTACTCCAAAAGCATGGAATCGCAGAACTAATTTCTGAATTCCGAATGCAAACCCAGCCGTGACATTACCTTGGGCACGGGAGCAAAGCCACCCCGAGCAGCAGGCAGCACGGAGAGCTCGGGCTCCGCATTCCCTCCCAGCCCTGGCTGCGGTCTACAGGAGGCTCTGGCTGGCAGCTGCCTGTCCTGCCTCACCCCAGGTCCCACCCATTCCCTCACAGGAACATTTTCACAGCGTTGTTGGTGGGCAGGGGACAATCCTGTCGCCCAGGAGGGTACAACTGCCCAGCTCCCATGGCTCAAACCAGTAAGGCGACGGAGGGGAAGGGGTGATCACTTTGCTTGTTACTTTTTATGAAGACAACACACTGCTTTTGGGTCATTTTCCAGGCACCAGGTCTGGAAAATGAAAAAGGAGGCTGGTGAATACAGTAACCCAGACATGTTTGCACTGGCCGGTACACTAGACAGTAAACAGGTGACTCAAGCAGGGCTTGGCTCCCCTGCGTGACCGAGTCTGCACAAGGGCCTGGAGTAACTTGAACCGCAGCGCTTGCCCCGCGGCAGACTCTTACGGATGCTCACTCTGATTTCCACAAGCTCCTGAGGGAACCTGGTGCCCCAGCTCTCCCCGTAAGCAGAACTTGAGCCCTCAGCTACCTTGAAAAATGAGGATGAAAACTGAAATGTGATGTTAAAAAGAGTCTGGGGGCAAAACCAAGGTGAATAAGCCAGTTCTGCAGAACAGCTGGCAGCACACCCGGACAGGCTCGCATACGTTCATGTGCAATTGCAGATTGCCGCGTTCACAGGAAGGGCCCCCTGGAATTCGCTCGCTCCGATTCCCAGTCCAGCAGTCTGGCTGGCAGGTTATCAAAAGTCTTGAGTTACCTTCAGGATCATTTCAGCCCGAGTCATGCCTTTCACCACTATCTTTGTGTAGCTGGCAGGAGCCTTCCTCACCACTTGCGACCCGATGGAGGGCAGATCCAGGAGAACCATCTTCAGAGAGTGAGTGTCCAGCAGCAGCTGCAATAGTTAATCACACACCCTGTTAGTCAGGTCCCTTTTACTGACCTCCATCAGCTGCTACAATCCAACATCCTTAAAAGTTGAACGCTTCCCACGCTGAAGAAAGCCCTGGTAATGGGGCTGCAGGGACTGACCCGTGTAATGACACTTCAAGGAGGAACGATCACCCGCGGCTACAGACCAGCGCCGTTCGCTGATTTTAACAGAGCGCTGCTCTGCTGACTCAAAATGACTTACGGCAGCTCAACATCTGGCACATAAGGCATGAATCTCCCGTCCTCTTCCCCTCAATGGTATAAAGTGAAAATCTCCATTACCTGGGGCTGTATCATTGTTCACATACTGAGGTCGAATGAATTAACGCTGTGCTTCCTCCTGCACCCAGCCACCCACTGTGTCAGGTTTTCTGCATTTCTCAACCACTTGCTGATTTTTTTTTTCTTTAAAAAAGAGAACTGCGACACAACACAGCCACGCTGAGAACAGCTCAATATCCTGCGCTCAGCAGCACACTGAAACTCAGAGCCTGAACGCTGGTTTGCACTAGATCAGCAGCTAAATAAGCAGCCGCCAAATTCAGCAAAGGCAGACAAGCACTGCCTGATGACAAAATGGGTTCAGGGTTTCTCAGAGTAAAATTACCCCAAACACCGCACTCTTCTGATTGCTCGAGGTATGGCTGAAGAGGTGAGACAAGACCGCTGAAGGACAGAAATCTGAAATCAAACTAGACGAAGAGGAATGCAATTTATTTACACAGCAGCGAGTGTGGAAACCCGCTGGGCTGCCGGCACAGCCAGTGCCTGTCCTGCAAAAAGGCTCTCGGGAGCTGGTGGAAGCTCGTTCTTCTGGATGCACGACGTTACAGGCACCGCAGACCCCCCCAGCAGTCACCGAAACAATACGAACATTTATGGTGCAGCTTTCAGCACACGTGGGAACACAAAATACAAAGGGCTGAGGAGGGGGAGCAGTGGGTCACGCCAGTTCCAATCTGGACCCTGTTATCTGCGGCAGCGCAGCATTGCTGTGTGCTGCCTGCTTCGTGGTTTGCAGGAGATGAACCGATGCCACCGATCTCGTCCTGGGAAGCCAGGAAACCACGGCACGAATGAACAGTGCTGTGCACCCCAGGGCTGCCGGAGCCTGGTGTCAGCTCAGGCTGTCATGGCTGGATTCCTGCGCGTCCACGAGGGATCCCAGAGATGGAAGATTTCACCACGGTTGGGGAATTCACCAATTTATCTCTTTCCCACATAAACTCTCTCGTGTCTAATAGGAGTTCTGTGCACTCTGCAGCCTTTCCCACAGACCCAGCGCTCGCAGGCTCTGTCCCCTCGTCCCCTTTCCCCCGTTATCTGTTCCAGGTCCCCAGTATTGCTCCCTCACTGCCAGAGCTTGCCAAGATGGAGAACTGTTATTAAGTCAGAGAGACAAATACAGAAAGTGCAACTCCACAGGTCTCATTCCCTGCACCGAACACCTCCGTAAATACCACCCGAGTGTCCACATTTCAAACACGATTATTAGCAAACCGGAGGAAAAGCTGTGTTTAGGGCCAGGAAGGTGCATTCTGCAGCAACCTTTGCACCAAGGGAGAGAAACGAGCATGGAAAGATGCTGGTGGGTGAGCAGGGGGGGTTCAAAAGATGCTGAGGCAACAGAGGACCACACGCTGCAGAGATAGAGGAGATCAGCTTCTGAAGACCTCTGGACATCTAACCCCAGGAAGGTCTGTCCCACTTATTATGAGATATATTCACTGCGAATCAGGCTAATAGAAATCTTCCCAGTCTGCTTTGAAGAACCAAATTGGGCCTCTCTTTCCAATACAGCAATACCAAAACCTTTTAGCATTAGGCACAAGCCCACCACTGGCAACCCGTTAATCACTTTAGATGCTTATTTAAAAAAAGACTTCATTTAATCACTCTCAGGTTATTGCTCATCACACAGGATGAGCAGGAACTGTGCTTCACTCATTTGCTTTCCATTAAGAAAGAGGAAGGTTTTGATGTAAAGCTCCCGTTTCATTTTGCAGACACACGCTGCTCAGAACCCATCTGTGATGCCTAAAAACCAGGCACGGCTTTTAAGCCACTGACAAGAAATTCATGGCAGTCCTGTTAGGGATGATTCTGCTGTTTTTTGCTTTTTTTAAACCAGCCCCCAGGGGAGCAGCTGTATGTGCAGGGGAGAGCTGAAAGCCTGCCTCATCCAAACCTCATCCTCGCAGAGGAGTGGGGTCCCAGTGGCAGTAACTCAACGTCCCTCCCTCCCTCCCCGACACTGTGTCTCACCGTCTCACGGTACCTACAGCTCTCAAAGGGCGACAGGAGGGCAGGTTCCTGGGAGAAAGCTGGGGAGCCCTGAGCCCCAGATGTTGGGTCGTCACTTCCCTGGGTCTCAGCTACCGAGCCGCAGAAGCGGCCCATGCAGGGAACGTGTGGGAACCAACCTGCTCTTGGCATAGATGCTGTCGTGTGAGACCAGGTACTGCGGGTGTTTCATCTTCAATGCTTACAAAAAAAGTCTTGGTGTTTAAACTGCCTGGGCTGAGAAACTGCCTGGACACCTGGGGTTTTTGGGTTGGGTTTTTTTGGTAAAGTTTTCCTGCTGTCAGCTATGGATTGACTGTGCCCCTGCTCTTCTGAGCAGAGAAGCAACAGGCTTGAGTTTAACCCTGGGAGAAGGCAGAGTAGCAACAGAGGAGAGTGAGTGATGACCTGCTTTATGAAAGGATGGGACAGAGAAACAAGTCCTGAGGAGGAGGACACGGGAGCCTCTTGCAATAGTTTCTGCCAAGAGCAACTTTGTTTTCCTTTGAGTGAGCACACTGAAGACAATCTCATCGTGACACCTTAGACGGGGGCGTAAGAGGTGGTTGTTCCTGTGCTGTCACTTTGACTGTCAAAGTGGGAGCTCCCCTGCTTGGGAAGGTGCTGAGGACCCCTCTCCCAGGACAGGTTCAGCTGCGGCAGGACCACGATAAACCTGCTTCCACTCTGCCCTGGACCAGAGCGTATCCCTGTCGCCCCAGCTGTACCAGAGCTCAGACACGTAACTCAGCTCTCTGCCCCTTCTTAGCAAAACCCGCCTTGACTTCTTCAACGCAAAAATCATAAAATATGACAGCCAATGCAAATACTTTTTCTTACCTGTTCTGCGCCCACCATGCTGATAGGTTTGCACTTGAAGATATGGTTAATGAACTTGGGAATGAAGGAGCTGCGGAGAAGAGAAAGAAAATGACACAATTACACGTGAGTATCTGGAGTGACGGTCTCCTGTGATAACAAAGCAAAAACCACACCAGGACAGCTTTCCACAAAGACACTGTAAGCGCCGGGTTCTCAACCTGACTCCAGACACATTAAGTATACAAATAACAAACCAACCAATCCTAGGTGCAATTCTTTTGCTTTAATCCATCCTGATCTCTAAGTTAATTGAGAATTTGCACATATACTCAATGTAAATAAATTGCTATAAACTATATATGAAGTGTCACAGCACAAAGTCAAGAACAAGCAAACAAACCAGCAACACGCCAGGATTAGTATAGCTGTTCACGGAGTGGAAGTATCTTGACTGTATCCAGAACCTACATTTTACTGCATACTAGTAATTCCATAACATGCCTATTACACACTGAACTTGAGGTCCAGCCAAGGCTGGAGGTCTGCTGCGCCCTGGACATTCACACAGAAAGGCACTCTTCCAGAAAGCTTCTAGCCAACACAATCAAGACAAGAAAAAGTTTTGTGAAAAGGAAAACACCATTACCCTATTTTACTAACATGGGCTTCAGACTCAGAAAAATGACTCAGGCACACATGCTCAAGCGGGGAGAATCTGGCAAGGATGGAAGCCCAATGTTCGTCACCTTAGACAACGTACTCCAGAGCATCAGCTTTGGTTTTAGCTTTTTGCTTCTTGATTTTAGACTTTGCAGTAGTTGTATTCTTCGGTGGAGAGGCAGACACTCCCTTCTAGCAGAAGCATGGGCTGAGCACCTGCAAGACAAGCTCCTGCCCCATCTACTCTCCCAAGGTGCAGCACCAGGAAAATTCGGGAGCTGAAGGCAAGGAGAGGGGTCGGCGGGAGCAACTCTTGTCTTGCTTTTACCGCCTTGTTTTGTAACGTACTCTGCTGCTTTCACACGGCCTTCCTTGGCTGAATGCCTACAAGGCTCACGTTTCCAGGACCTTGTCCATGACCTGGTGGCAGGTCTTAAGACTGTAACGGCTCTGTCCTAAGTTCACATAAGTGGGTTTGTTTTCTGTCCTTTTGAATGAGGTGCTGTTTATGGTGATGATCTAAGTTCAGCGTGGTTCTTCCCTTGCATCTGTCAAGCTATTTGTTTCCTTCCCATGAAGCAAGGAGCATGGACAGCATCTTGTTTGTCCTGCCACCTGTTTTCCAAGCCAGGACATTTATTTTTTGCCCTTTCTCATGGAGAATGACAAAAACGTAACTCAGGCACAGAGCATGCCAAGCTGCTGAGTAAATCGAAAGAAATGGTTCAAGGAAGAGCCCTTCCAAGCGAAGGCTCCTTCCCTTCCCCTTCTCTTGGACACAGCCACGACCTCTCTCAGTGAATCGCCTTTTCCTGGAGAACAATTTCAAACTACTATTGAGAGCCAGCTACTGGGCTGCCCCACACAGCTTTGGATTAGGCCACCAAAGAAACAACCTCGGCAACAAAATATAAATAAGAGGAGGAAAACAAACCCTGTCTCCTCTTGCACGAAAGCATTAGAGCAGAGATGTAACTGAGCTGCTTTACAGGTCCATTTTTCAGGTGTATAACTAATTCCAAGAGGGCAATTAGAGATCACCAAGCAAGCTGGGGCTTAGGTGATCCCATAAAATGATCAATCTGCTCTGGATGCAGCAGCTTGCTACCAGCGCAAGAGCACAAGAGATTTAATTGTACCTCTGATCTTGCACGTAGGTCCTAGTCTCCCTCTCTGTGTAAGGTCAGGCGTGGAGCTAACGCTCATGTTGTGTATGAGAAACAGGGCAAGCCTTTCCTTCTGCAGGGTGGCAGACCGGCAGCCAAAGGACCCCCTCCCCTCTTTTTTTTAATCTTCTTTTCTATACAACCACATGCTCTCCCATAGACAGCATTCTGTCTTGCATGGAACAATTCCCAGGCCCCTTAGGATGGCCACCCACCATCAATGCAGAGGGGTAAAGCGACCTTCCATCCCCACATGCCTGTTATTTCACGCTGCCTTATTGGAAACAGCTTCTCAGCTCCAGCAGCACAGACAAGACAAACCGTAAGATCCAAGGGCTGCTCTGGTATTTCCTTTTTTTTGTTTGTTTTTTTGTTTTTTTGTTTTTTGTTTTGTTTTGGTTTTTTCGACAAGCAGAGACCATCAAGAGCTGTTGCACTTAACTGAAAAATTCACTTGAGTCTCTTGCCTAGGCTGGACTCGATGCTTGGCTCTCTGAGCATGCAGCAGGCAATCCTGATGCGAATAATACGTGCGTGTTCAACGGTAATGCTCTGCACGCGGTTTTGTACTCTGAATGTCTCTACTCCCCGCACATCCACAGAGCTAGACTGGATGCCAGAATTCATTTACAGTCTCAACTATAAAACTGAATCCAGCAAAACCTCCATAGAAGCAGACAAGTCCCCAGTGTAATAATAAAGCAGTGCAAGACAGATTAGGAACCTCAAGCACAGAAACCACAGTATCGGAGAGGCTCCCGTCCAACGGGAGCGGCTCTGCCAGAGCCTGTGTTTTCCCAATCCCCTGCGCCGCCGATGCATCACACCCAGGGCCCTGCTAAGCAAGGCAGAGACGCAACCACTGTCCGTCTGTCCGACAGGAGACATCATTCAGAGCATCCCGGTGTCACTGACTCACTGCAGCTGAGAAGGGTTTTGCTTTACACCACCCTCCAGGGCGGTGACCGGCCCTTGCAGGCTTGCCCAGGCTTCGAAACCTCCAGGAGCCTCCTCATCACGACCTTCTTCCACTTACCCCTCTCACTGAAAGCCCGATGCAAAGGCCAGAGCAGCGGGGCGCACGCCTGCTGCCGTCACCCACCGCGCCCGGCTGCTGCTGATGGACAAGGCGCTTTTCTGGCGAGGGGCAGAGCTGTTTGTTTTTCCTGTCTCTCGGTTCTAATCTCTTCCTCATTGAGGTCAGGTCACAGACTTCCCAAACACATCCCGGCGTAGCAGCCACAGCTTCACCGCTCGGGTTTTTGATTTCAAAGGCTGAGAGGACCGAGGTGCAGCGAGAACAGAGCCCCTCACCCCGCCTGCTTGTGCCTCCCGGAAAGCAGCTGCTTCTCGCTGTTTCAAGGGAGTGAGGGTTGCACATTGGTCAAAACAAAGCAGAAATGACAAATTAGGTTAGAGGATTGATGCAATTTCTGATGGCAATTTTTCTTCTTCCAGACTTGGCTCCAATCCCTCAGTTTTAAATTTAGTGGCTTTAGCTGCCTTCTCCCCTGTGGTCCTGTAACTCAACACTGGCGCTTTCCACAACCCATTAGAGCGGAGAAGGGGCTGGCAGTTCAAACAGATACAGGCATTAACGGACGGAGACGCACAATGCCTGGTAAAAGGATTTTCAGCGTTGTGGAGCACACAAAAAGCCACGTATTTATACTGGGCAGGCCAGCGTATTCTGTAAGAATTCAGAGCTCCAAAAATACAAATGTTTGCACGCATTAAAATGCCGTAAGCGTTTTAAACCGGTCAGTGCACCCCTACCACGGGCCAGTTCTCCTTAAAACCCAGTGGTACAGAAGACTCTAAATAGGATCCAGCAAAAAACATCTTCAGGAACCAAATTTTCACTTCCACACCTGATCCAGGGAATTCAGGACTGTGTCTTCATTTTCCTGTGCTGTAGGTCAGAGCTGTAGTTGTATTACACAGGTTTGGAAGCTACAGGAGGGGTGTGTTTGCAGGTTTCTGTGCTCTTCTGTGGAACACACTGCGATGAAGGCACTCGGCTTCGATGTGAACTTTTCTCAAATGTTGAGAGCTGGGTATTTTATCCGGAGTTTATTTGGTATGCGCTTAGCAATAAAGTTAAAAGGGAGGCAACTAAGCTGAGGTATTAAGAGTGTGCTGTGAACAGCTGAGTAAATGGCTTTTTTTAAATTTATCACCATGTTAGCGATATAAAATTCAAGCGTAACCACATAGAAGGCTTAAGTGCCATAAATTTTCCCTGAGACAGCATTTCAAACAGTGATTATGGGCAACGTCACAATATGATTTATCAGTAAGTGCTCCTTAATGCAAACGAGTGAGTACCCTGAGACAGAAAGGGGGAACACAACTCCCAGGCCAGCCTCCCCGCTGCGAAAGCGAACGGTTCTCAGGAGAGCCCGCTGCATCCTTCCCTGCTGGAGCAGGAGCTGAAGCTCCAGTCACAGCCCCACGCAGTAACTGCCAGGCCATACAGTTTATTTTAGGATGATTAGCTTATTACAGATGAATGAAACGTTAAGGTATTTTAGAGTGACACATGATACGGACGGTACCGCTCCCGAGTGTACCAGCACAGTCACATGCAACCCCAAAAGCAGCAGCTACAATTGGCAGAGTCCTCCCGAGGGTTTTTCTTGGGGCATTGACATCCAAAGCTCAGCTGGCCACAGGCAAGCAGGGAAGAGTTCAAAATATCTTCCCCAAGAACTGAATTTTTGTTTCAGACACATAGCTTCAAAGCTTGGATAGCCAAGAGATGCTGGAGAGCTCACCCTCAACCCTGAACCTAGAGACAAGGGGAATTTCTGTCTCATCTTCCAGGTCTTTCATGCTCCCCGACTTTAAGTGACTTGCCAGGAAGACGCTCGTAATATCCCCCAAAATCTGAATGTATATTTCCCCTTCTTACTGAACCTGTTTTTGCACAGAAAAGCAGCTGTGAAGGCAGAACACACTCATCACGCACGCCCTCCTTACACTGCTTACAGCTATTACAAAAGTTATTTTGAGGCAAATGATGCTCCAGATTTATCTGTACCTGGAACCACCGCAGCCTCTTACCACTGCAAGGTCCTACAGCAAGAGCTGTGTCTGCATTCAGACGTTCAAAACCTTTTAAAGATGTCAAACCCACACCCCTCTGTACTTGGCAAACAATGGACATCATCACAATATTTTATGGGATGGTTTAGGCATGCGAAAAGGAACTAATCAATACAAATATCTGAGAAAATCTGCCTCAGCAGGAAAAGAAATAGAAGTATCTCTCAGCTTTGCCAGCAGATGCTGGTGCTTGCTGCCCCACCCCACCTCCCTCCGTGCTCTCCCTGGACGGACAGGGTCTTCACCCAGACACCGAGCGGCGCCAAGGCTGCACACTGAGGGCAAACAGAGCATCGTGTACAGACCAGTGACAACCAGAGACCCCAGAAACTCCGTGCCACGTTGGTAACTTACTTTGCAAACTTTATACAGAACTGAGTGAAGTACTTTCTCGTGGAGGCCAGATTGTCAC
The DNA here is from genome assembly GCF_000699245.1 of Pterocles gutturalis. NCBI lineage: Eukaryota > Metazoa > Chordata > Aves > Pterocliformes > Pteroclidae > Pterocles > Pterocles gutturalis. Next base: position 14,564 of record NW_010102821.1, read on the forward strand.
GGATGATGGGGACGTTCTGTTTAATGTGGAGAATCACCGAGGTGACATAAGGACTCTGGTCACCAACGTGTTCCACATTCTGCCACTGCATCTGCACAAAAGGGAAAAAACAAAGAGGCTGTTTAATTCATTAAGATTCAAGCAATAGGTAAGGAAAACCGTACAAACTTCCTGCCAAAAGATCTCAGAGGAATCATCAAGAGACTGCCTTTGCAATTCCCCACCAAGGTCACATTCTTTGTCACTGTACAGACTGAGCAAAACCCTTCCACAAGGGACAAGGAAAACCCAGAATGGCCCTTTTTGCCCCAAAGCAGAGAGCGATTGTGACCGGTAACCACCACAAACAGGGACCACAACGATTGAAAAGGCTTTTGGAGCACGCCAGGCTGCCTTCAGATTTAACAGTTTCCAGTCTGCTGGGATGAAGTGCCCATATAAATCCTGATTACAGGCATTTGAGAAAATATCTGCAAGCTTGCAAAGTCTGGATTCCTGTATGGCAGCCAAGACTTTAATATTGGTGAGACCGATGACAGATAGATGGAAGAGGTAGAAATAGTCTTAAAGTCCAAAGTACTCTACACTAGCGCAGCTCACAGTGAAAACACTTCTGGCGTACACGCGAGGATGCCAACTTCAGCTCATCCCAAACACATGTTAAAAAATACAAAACAAGACAAGTTACTCAACCTCCCATTTTGTTTTCATTTGCCATCAGCAGAAATGCAACAGAACAGCCCCCACGAGCCAGATGTGCAACTCCCTTGACTATCTCTAAGCCTTAGTTGCAGTACACAGGGAGCACACAGTGTGAGTTGTGGAAGAAAAAAAAAAAAAAAAAAAAAAGAGGCAATTGGTTAAGGCCTGGCCAAGAATCTGGAACATGAGCACCCAAAAAGTGCTCTTAGCTCTGCCACTGTTCAGAGACCACGCACCCTGCAATGTGCTCCAACCAACCGTTTGGAGATGCTGCTCCTCATGCTGGAGATGAAACGGGAGGAAAACAGAGATGAAATCAGGATGGGAAACTGGGCACACACAGAAGATGAGCTTTTTCTTTTGTGGGGGTGTTGGTCCTCCGACTTGTTTTCTCCAGTTCTGGATTTTGCATGTCAAGTTTTTTATTCCAGGTTTGAATTTAATTACAGCTACTTTGTCCACTGCAACCCAGCTGACTCAACTCCATCCAAACAACATGCAGCCTAAGTGACGTAATGGGCAAGAGAAGCCAAATTCTTTGCAAAACCACAGTGTCAGAGAGAGTCTACATGTGTCCTACCAAAGCCGTCTTTATTTAAACCAACCAAAGAAAACCCCAACCTGCTCATCTCACGTCACCTGGAAGGGACATGTCAGGGTGGTGAGGCAGTGGCCCAGGCTGCCCAGAGAAGCTGTGGATGCCCCATCCCTGGAGGGGTTCAAGGCCAGGCTGGATGGGACTCTGAGCAACCTGGGTTCGTGGGAGGTGTCCCTGCCCATGGCACGGGGTGGAACTGGATGATCTTTAAGGTGCACTCCAACCCAAACCATTCTATGATTCTACATCTCTCCCATCACCTGCTCTACAGGTTTCATTCCATCTTACTTTCATTTGGAAGACTGCTCAAGAGACAGCTGCTTTTCTACTCCTCAGGGTACTTGTCATAGCTGAAGAAAACACTTTGTGCCCATCTCCCTCGTGGATTTGCACATTTCCAGCGCTGGCCCTTCTCGACAGACAGTCATCCTCAACAACCAGACCATCCCCATACCGCAGGAACCGCCAGAAAGTGAGAAGGGACTGACGAGTTGAATTATTGCAACAACAATAAAACAGTAGCATTTTCATTTTGTTGGTCTTCATTCCAAAAGCAATACTTTACAACCAAACCTTTAAAGCATGAACAGTAAAAATAGCCCTTTGTGTGTGTGGGGGGGTGTGTTTCACCCAAAAAAAATCCCCAGTAGCTGCAATGAAAGACATGGTACACATACTGAAAAGTCATCAAAAGAAATATGAGCCCAATTCTTCTGGTAAAGCTTTGTTCCTGTCATTTTGAATTTATTCCTCTTTTTCCCTCGTCCTATGTTTTTCTTGGGATGTCCACATAGTTTACATACACAAGCTGAAAAGGAGCCCAAAGAACAGAGGCAGTGAGGCCTCGCGCTCGCCGGCCAAAGGGAGAAGCCCGGCGCATGGGCGTCCCGGCAGCGGCCGAAAGGCACCTGCCCGCCGCAGGGACAAGGCAGCCAGCGGTAAGGGCAGCACCTGGGTTTGAAGACCTGCTGCTACCTTCAGAGCTAATTTTTACAACAAAAAACACAGGACCCTGAAGATTTTAGGGCGCTTTCTTAAAAAGGAGAAAAGAGAGAAACCTTGAGCAAAACTGGGGTGGGTTGGTATGTAAAGAGAGATGCACAACCTTCTGGGCACAGCAGAGGCTCCAGGGTGGTCCTGGGTCTGCCTGGTTGTGAGTCCTCATGTTCCCATCTGTCCCTGTGTCCCCAACAGAGCCGGGAGTGGGGTGGCAGGAACCAGGGACAGCCAGGTCCCTGCTCCACGGCCAGCACTGCTGTGGGTCTCTAGCAGAAGGGCTGGCTTCGTGATTTAATGCACGACGAACCAACCTCCGAGTCTCCCCGTGCTCAGCAGCATCCCGCTGCCGGCGGATCCTTACCGGCTCCAGCCTGGGCACGGGGAGCATCCGTAACTGCCTGGCCGGCACCTTCTCCCTTGACCTTGTGCTGCTCGTGCAGGAAGAGGTGGGGGGAGAGGAAAGGCAGTGGGGGCTGCCGGCAGCAGATCTTGCTGCTTTTGAAACCGCCTCCGTTGTTTTCTGACACGAGTTTTGGTTTGCACAGTTGCACGCAGCACCTTGTGTGACGGCTAAAACGCGCTCAAGCCGACTTTTAATTAGCAACTGGCAGCTCTGATTGCTCTGCTCTTGGGGCTTGCCTTGTATGTACTGGAGAGATTATTAGAGCTCCGTGTTTGAGCACTTGCTGTTGTCCACTCGGTTGTAAAGAAATAGGAAATTGCAGCTGTGCCAAATGGTTTTAGCAAAATATAAAAACCCAGCAAGCGATCTACATGAGTCACTAAAATGTCCCCCAGCCCCACTTACAAGCCCAGTTTAACACAGAAATCGATGCTTAATTCAGCAAGTAAATCAAACCTTATCCAGTGCAATCCATAAACTTAATTGGGGCAGAAATATCCCACGCAGATTAGCAGTACCCTCATCCCAACAATTAAAAATAAAGCACACCAGGCAATTTAAGCGCCTGCTCCAGATCAGTACAACACATTCCCGGTACTTTGTTATCCAGAATATAACAGGGGTTTAGGGCAAATTCGTCTCCCACCCCACATCCCAGCAGCCGTGTTTAATCATTCTACACCTGCTCTACACTTTGAATAAAGATTATCACCCACAAATTCGGTAATGTGGGCCCTTCTCATCATTTACCATTTCTTCCAGAACACACAAGATAAATAATCAGGGAAACTTAGCACCATTCCCATCTGAAAGCAATATCCACGACGGTGGTTTTTTGTGTTAAATCTCTCAAAGTGGCCTGCAGCCAAAGTGGATTTAGAGGTTTAAGTATTTCTTAATTTATCTCTATAGTTACCGAACATTATTGCAATGAAAAAAACTAAAAAAAGCCAGAGTCCAACAAAGGACTGAGAATGTTCAATCTTGGAGGACACCAGAGTGAAGTAAATGAAAAGCAGTTAAACAAAGGAAGAGCCCTAATGGAGTGGGGGTCTGGAGACAGACATGCCTTCCCAGTACAGGAAAACGGAATGGATCAGCCACACGGTCTTTATTCCTTTAATATAGACTGAATTGTTACAATTCCAAATACTAACTCTGCATTTAAATAATTATATGCATTTCTTATTCAACTGTTAGAATAACCCAGCCCTGAAGGAAAGGGAGGAGGAGGGTGAAGGAAAAACCTCATGCACCAAACCCAGGTCTAGTAAAAATCACATAAAAACGACTCTGTCTGATGCACATAGTGGAATGCCTGCACAAGTGACAAGTATTTATTTAGCTAATTTCATAACACTTAACTTGTTTATATATCATCAGTCCCATCACATGTGCTGCATTTTCCCAGTGTTCCAAAGACAAAAATAAATGGCCTACCAGCTGCTGCTTTCTCAAGGTTGTGGTTTACTTGGGTATAAACAGTCAGAGCTAAGTGATTCAAACACTACTGCGCTGCGTAGGTTCAGGGATCTGAAGAACTGACACAGCACACACACAACACCTGAAGTGCCGAGCCCTTCCTACCAGTGTTATTTTACTGGGCAAAAAAAAAAACCTCGTTTCATTTGGAACATGTACAAGCTCTATTACCAGCTGCATTCCACTTCAAATATTAGCTGGGGGTGGCGGGGCTAGTTACAGCTGGAATACATCATAAAGCAGAAAGCTATTAAAATTCATGGCAGCGAGACAGTGTGTTGATCCTACAAAAATGGAGCTCTATGTTTAATATTTCTAATTAAAAAAATAGTTCAATCCACTTTTGTTGTCTTCACCTCTGTCTAAAGCAGTCTGGGTTTTCACAATCCTTTGGCAAGAAAACACAGCTCTGCATTTCAAACGTATAAAAGCCAGCAGCGTAACTGCAACAAAATCCTTAAGCACTAATCGTATGGGCCTCTCTAGGAACGGCTCCATATGTCCTTGAGAGGATCGCAGAGGCAGCAGGGCTCAACCTCAGTGCCATATCACCCTTTGAGTACCTCCAAACAAACAGGCAGGCAAGTGAAACTCCTCGTCAAAAAACACAAAGAGGGAGAGCAAATGAGAAGGGGTATTTGAAATTTCACGCCAACAAGAGTTTTTCCAATTTGAAAGGCTCTCACTGGCATTAGGAGTGGAAAGAGAAAGCCTTATGTACTTACAGAAAGTATTTAATTGTCTGTGTGTTTCAATGTGCTGCAAAAGACTGAAAGCTCAAATCCAAATAATCAGAGGTTTGGGAGTGAAAGATGCATTTATAAATACAGCAACTGCTGCTCTAAGAAGAAGAAATCAATACACGGCTAAGTCTCAGGGCAGCGTGAAAGGAGATGTCAATAGTGAAATGAAGCAATCAAAGCAAACAAGAACTCCCCACGGATCTTAAGGCTGCCTCGTCCCCAAATAAATCCGTCCCCTACCTTGCTCATGGCAGTCAGGGCAGGGTCACAGGCTGCATCCAGGTCCTGCACTAACAGCTGGATGCTGTTGGAAATCACACTGAAAAAAAAAAAAAAAATCAAGCACAAGTTTTAGAATAGTACTCAGCAACACAGTGCCAGAACTGGTGTATTCGGCTGCGCGAGGAGGAAAATCATCTACGAGCTGACAGTAGCACTGTGCTGGGAATACACATGGATAAAACT
>NW_010102821.1:19986-28299 GCF_000699245.1 Pterocles gutturalis
AAGGAGCCGGAAAGCTCTGCATGCTGCTCGTTCAGGAGCTACACTATGGGCTTCAGTAGAGAGGACATGTTAATAGTCGACCTTTCTCCGTTTTGACACATAGAAGGGGCTGGAGATCAAAGGTGTCAGATGGGGTAACCCCCACCTTCACATCAGGACGAGGAGAAACCCCCGAGTACTGAGCCCAGGCTGGGATTCGGCTTCAAATTTAATCCAGTCTGCATAAAACTAACATTTTATCATCTCTCCACTTATTCGCAGTCAATATTCTACTACTCACAGAAACTTGCAGAGAGGATTTTACAAAGCACATCTGTATGAGTTCTGAAGATCAAGGCAGATGTCTTATTTACACTATGTCTAGGACTGCCGCCATCCATTGTTTGAGTTTCTCAGAGACATATACCAGACTAAAGAACACATAAATCAGACATTTCCCTCCCTCCCTTTTTATTTTTTTAAAACAGCATGATAGCGCTTAGAGACATATTTGATGCCACCATAGTACAATGTGCATAAAGGTGCAACTGATCCTAAACCAACAGCGGAGAAACGCCGTCTGCAGCGGCTCGGACCACCCGCGCGGACACGGCACCCAGCGCTCACGTTACAGACAACTTCTGCTACAAGTCATAAGTGACCGTGTTTCACTAAGTCCAGTTTTTAAAAACAGTGTAAACTTTAAATCTGCCACAGATGCCTGTTTACAACTTTGGGATTATTTACGTAACAAAGGGATTTTACTTTTGCTCTTTCTCATGATGGGAATCCCAGATCTGTAAGAAATCCCACCAATGCTTCCTCAAACCACCTTTCCTCCCCCTCGTCATCCTTGTGCAGTTCTGGGTACTCCTCTGGAATCCACTGTTCAAAGTACTTCGAAGTGTCCTCGCTGAGACACGGCATCGCCCGCTCCTAACTGCTGCTGGGAGCTGGGGGTGTTTGTCACCGTCACCTCCAGAGGTTGTCTATTCCCCTTCCTAGAGCTCTAGCACATAAAGTCTGGAACAAGATGCCGAGTAAAAGACTGTTCCTTCAGAGCTATTGTTTGCAAAGGTAAACTCATCCAAAATTTGCTGGAAAAATTAATATGGGAGATGAAGCGACCATTGGCTCCAGGTTACGTGATTGCATTGCGATAACAAAAGCCTGTGACCGCTTCTGCTGGTGCCTCTGCTTCTGCTGGGCACCACAGGGTTCGCTCCCTCAGGGTATTCCACCAGCTCAAGAGATGCCGAGGCACTGAAATAACCATCTCCTGGGCACGGCTGACTCCTGCAGGGCAGCTCCTGGCAGCGACTTGTAAAAAAACAGCACCAAACCGAAATGCACCCCTTTCGGTGGAAGGAAAGGGATTCCACCACCAGCCTCCATGTGTCAGGAGTCTGTCCGAAGGTGGGGCACCAAGTACAGGCTCTCACCTAAAACCCACAAGGTTGCAAATAGGGAGAGACACCTATTTGCCTACACTTCAAAATAAATACCTGCTGCAGAGGGGTAAGGGTGCAGCAAGAGGCATGCTGCAAACGCAAAGCATCCCGACATGCCACCAGGGCTTGGATCCCGCTTCTGCTAGAAGCCACTTTTTTTTTTTGCTTAAGGACATGGCTAAGTGGGTTAGGTGGTGTTGGGTTGATTGTTGGACTTGATGATCCTTGAAGTCTTCTCCAACCTTAATGATTCTGTGATTTTATGATTTTTCAAATCTTTGCCCCAGGCAGCACACAACTCCTTCAGCAGCAGTTAGTGAATCCTCATACAATCCCTGGCAGACGCACAGAAGCCGACAGATCAGGAAGCCGAGCCCATCAATGAGCAGTTTAGCTCTAGTAAGTTGTTCCTACAGTAACCTCAACACTTCAGGCCTTCGAGGGGTCCCTGAACGCTGCCCATAATGCCACAACAGATGAACGGGGCAGGGGATGGCAATCATGGATTTCTGCATTTCCACGACAATGATTTTCCTTCCGTTGAGCTTCAAGAAGAGCTCATTATTTTTCCCACATTTCCTAAAGAAAACGCGTAGCCGCCGCAGGGGTAAACCCTCCCTGGTCGATCACTTTATACGCATCTGGGGTGGTTCTGCACTCTCCCTTCTGCGAAGGAAGAAACACTTTCCAGGGTGTGTAAGCAGCAAGGTTTTATCACTTCCTTTATGACCAGGCCTAACAAGACAGCAAATCCCAGAAGAAACGACTTGTTTGATGTTGAATGAGTAAAAGCCAGAGAGGTTTATAGCTATGACTTACACTGACAGAAGACTGGACAAAGCGCTACGCTGGAACAGACTGAAAGTCAATTAAAAAGCCTTTGTTACAAAATACATCAGGCCTGTCAGGTTAAAGCTGTCCAAAACTGCAAACGTGAACTATACATTTAAACAGTTTCCAAAACACATCATATTGCCCGCCTATGACCAATGACCTCGTGCAGCAGCCACCGTGGAAAGCGAGCAGCAACTCCAGGTAGCTGGCTCGTGCCGGACAGGTCATGAGAAAACACAAAACTCACCCTCGACTTGGCCACGTTAAGAAAATCCCGTCATATGGCATATTGGATTTCTGCTCCCCAGGTACCTTGCTTGCTCTGGGTTAGTGGACACAGCAACCCTAGCTTTTGGTCAGGGATTCACTCTTAAAAAGGTCTGAAAACTATGAAAAGGGAAGGGAGTCTCCACAGCCTGGAACAGAGCCAGAGACCATGTGAAAAACCTGGATGGAGATCCAGTGGGATCCTGCCCACTGGAGCAAGAGAGGAGGAATCACAGGAGGGAAGTCTTCTGAAAGCATCTTACTGCTGTCTGGGCTGAATCTTAGTTTTAGGGAGAAGGAGAGCTGGTGATAAGGATTATTTTCCCAGCTTTGTCACGGTTTTCCTTCATCTAATGTGAGGCAAAACAATTATTTTTTTGCCTCGATTTCCTTCTCTCAAAAAATATCCAATCTGTTTGTCAGTGGTGGAAAGGAGAGGACGTTAGAGAGGATTATTTTTAGCATTGCTACGTGAAAAGTTATTTTAATGAACGATAATCTTCTCTCAATTATAATCCTCAAATATAAGATTGGATCAGTCTTTTATGTCATCTGAAATGGGGTTTGATCATACTGACAAGGCTGCTGATTAACAGTGGGAAGTTAAAGCAGGAAGGAATGTACTGAAATAGCTTCCTTTCTTGAAATGTAACAGCCACCTCACAGAGCTGCCAAGATGCAAATGATGTTTCAAATGGAAACTCACTATTTCCTTTCCCCTTTCCAGTGCTCTTGTTCCTTTGGCTGGGATGATGGGGAACAACTACATCTAAAATCTGTGCTACTGCTGCTCTTGGACTAGCCGAAGGATGACCAGTCCTTCACCAGGGAAATGCCTATGCCTGGGTTGTGTATCTGGGTGGGTCCTACTGCGGGCTGTGTCCTACGACACTGTGATCTTGGGCTTGTATTACTCCAGCACCATCTGGCTGACAAACGAGGAGGTTTAATATATTCTGGGAGGATGCATCTGCTGAACATACATGCTGAAAGTGTCCATCTCTCCCGTCAGGTTGATTCTCTCCACTAGACTTGCATCCACCTTTTCTTTGAGTTTCTCTTCCAACTGTTAGGAAACAAAACAAGCAACAGAAAGATCAGACTTCTTACTTGAAATAACCATTCTTGAAAATGCATGTCCTGGAAAAGCCAGCTTCCTAAAACCCAATCTGTGCCCACGCTATACCCAAAACTCAGCCAGTGAACAAGGGAAATCTCTCCTTGTGGGACATCCCAGACATACTGATCTGCCAGGATGGCCTACGGCAGCACCGCGTCCTCAAAGAAGGAACCTCCAAGGTCATATATAACTCTAGTGGCACCTGTCCTGCTAATAAAGATGTTTTCCAACACCCTGTCTGTGCCCAAAGGAGCAGAGGAGGATTACCAGTTCTACTGGTGGAGGGGTCTTGATAACGGCCAAACATCACAGCTCGTCTAATAATCTGCGGCATTCTGAAAGCACCTGAATGTACAGAGCACTGTGGCTGCAAAGCGTATCGGCATAGATACCTGCTCTCCTCACTCCACTTTGTCCCAGTATTTCATGGAAGCATTTTCCTAAAACTATTTTGAATTACTGTTTTTCTTGTTTTTATAAAAGGGAGATCATGAACCACAAGAGTCTTTTCGGTTTTTTTTTAAATTCTGGTTTCCAATTCAAAACAAATTATGTAACAAGCATAAAAGGATTGAATCTAAAACTGATGCCGCAAAGCAGGATTACAAGCAAATTACTTTTCTCAAGTACAAACAGCAAAATCAATACTTTTCTTTCTCTGAAATATAGATTTAATAATGTAGACTTCAATAATCAACAGGATGCTATGTGCAGCACACACTACCATGGATATTTCAGTACCTCTGACTGTTCCAGTCTCCACAGCAGCCTCACCCTGAGGGGGGAGCAGCCCAGCATCCTGTGACAGAAGAGGGGCTGCTGCCATCTCAGAGGTGCTGTAGAGGAAAGCTCACCTGCTGGGTGGTCGCCAGGCAGTACTCTGCAGTGCTAAGGATGCTGCAAATGAGGCAGAGTTCTTCTAAAGTAAACTTAGCCACTTCAGAGCCTTCCTTTTCTTTCAGCAAACTAGTGATGGTGAGCCCACCGCTGCTGCTTGTTGTCCTGGAAATAAAAAAACAAAAAGACAAAACCTGTAAGGCTTTCAGGTGTACAGACACACACGGCAAAATGATGACTAGATTTCAATGTCATAAAAAGCCCTTACAACGACAAAGCCCAATGCCCTGTGCAGCACAGGTCAGTGTCACTCTACATCAAGCCCACAGCTGCTATTTCGGTTAAGGAAGATCTTTAAGAAAGACAAACAACTTTGTACCGAGTCTTCAGGCAAAGGACAACTCACTCATTCACAGCATGGTAGACTGGGATGCCAGTGGAATCCAGCTTTCCCCGGCTAGTTCACCTTCACTGCCAGTTACCCAAAAATGTAATTAAAGATTACAGAAAAATCTCAGTAACTATCAGGCAGTTTGTCATACTTATCTTCTCAGTACTAAATAGATGTCAACATGCATCTGAAACTTTGGTACCCTGTCTTAAAAACTGATGATATCAACACAGTAAATTATAGAAGATGCGGCTTCTTTCCACCACCTTCCAGTGATTAACAGCTGTGTATTGACAAAGAAGGACTTTAAACTGTTCTGAGTCAAGAAATTCCCTAACTCTCAACTCTTTATAATCCAAATCCATTAAAAAAATAGGGCAGCGATATTTATCTTGGACAGCAAAAATGGAGCACACAAAAAAATGTGTATAAAGAATGCAACTGAGGTCTGATGGAGAATGCACATTAAATTTATCTTTCCACTTGTCTGGATGTAATCCTCTCCCCTTCCATCTGCAAAAGATTTTACTGCTTTCAGAAATTCATTCTGCTGCTTTCAGGTTTACAAGGGAAACAAACTGAAGATGGCAAATAGCATCCAAAATTATCTGTAGTTAAGGTTGGCAGTATCTCAAGGAGCTCCTTTAGCCTGTACGCTTACCCATACTGGTGTAAACCTGTAAGGATTTCCTTTACCTTCACTGGATTTACATCTGCATATTTTATTCATACATATATAAAACACTATAGGGAGCAGAGGGAGTTACAGGTAAGCACTTTAGCATGACAAATAAACCACCTTCCGTATAAAATATTGTATGTGTAACGTTGAGCTAAGGCAGCTAGGAATCACAGTATGAGTTTGTTACCCAAACAGGAGGGTTAAGTGCAATTCCAAAAGCCAGACCTCTCTGAAGAGACTTGGGCTGGCATTTCAAAAGGAACTTCAAGAAACTGTAAATCTGACTGCTTATCAAAGCCAAATACAAAGCTCTCCTCCAGGGGCCCTTATAAGAAAAACAATGTCGTGACTGTCCGCTTAGTCTCTTGCTATTTCTAAGTGCAAGGATCTGAACTTTGTAGAAAATTGTGAAGTAAAGGTATTGCTGCTACACGGTTCCTTTGACAGTGAACCATAAAGTGTTCACAAGTACATATTTATCCATTATCGTTACACAGCATCTGCTCCCCACTGGAATGTCTCACCAGACAGTGCTGCAGCGTTTGGGAAGCAAAACTCACTTGGGCAGGTTTCCAGACAGAATTTTCCAGGCGTATTCCCGAAGGTACTTCTGGAATATGGTGGTCAGGGCTATCATCGGCTCGCCGGTGCTGAGCTGGGAGCACTGCACCATGCACTTCTTGTAGTACACAAAGAGGTCGGCGCAGCTGGGCAGGACGGTTCCGCCTTCGTCCACGTTGGGCTTGGGAGGACCTTGAGCCTTGAAGTCAGCCACAAACCTGTCGATCAGTTCGCCCAGATTTCTGATGCAGGAGAATAAGAGAAAGACATTTCAGTGCATTGGGGGAGGAAACGGAGGGAAGAGAGAGAATAATGCTTAAAACCAGATGCCCTGTCTTGTGACACCAGCAAACACATGCGGATTTTAGCAGCTGGGTATTCCAGCCCTTTCTTATCTCCGCCCTTTCAGCACAAACCGCGTACAATAATGAGGACTGGACCGATGAGTAACGACCTTTTGTACTCCAGAGTTTTAGTGGCAGCTTCAATCTGTTCTCCAGTCACATATAAAAGCTCGTAAGTCTGCCAGGACCGGGTTCAGCACATTTGATGCAAGTGCATAAAGCTTATGCTCAAGTTTCATTCCTGGAACCAGCAAAAGTAACAGTCGGGCTTCCCATATCAGCAGCCTCCAGAGCAGACCTTGGGGAATACGGCTTTTAAAGGGATGTGCTGGAAATGGTGTGCCATTTGCCTTTTCTTGGTCCCATTTGGATACCAGCTGGTTTTGCACAACTTCACACATCCTTTAAAGAAGTTTTATTTAGCATGAGCGCAAAGTGCACTTCCTACTCAAACTCTTTTTAAAAGCACAAAAAGCCCTCCTATTGTCTCCAGGGATTCATTGAAACCTGCTCCTTTCGCAAACATTTTGGTTTTTAGGCAACAATAGACTCCACTCCACCGTTTCATCCCAACAAAAAGGCTTTTTAGCATGGCAGAGGGCCAGAACCATCAATACAGAACCAAAGAAGTTGTATGATCCTGGGGAGTTCCTCCGGTCCTACTCCTCCAGAAACAGCACTTCCATGTCAGGAATCAAGAGCAGCCCTCCTGACACCGGAGCTCGGCGAAGTGGAGTAACCTTTGCCAGATAAACTAAATTACAGCAATAAACCTCCTCCCCCAGCCACACAAATACACACAACCTTCCACAAGGAAGTTTGGCTTTTGAGGAATATATAGATGTTTCAGATTAGAGTGGCACTCCGTTGAACAAAAGGAGTTGTGAAGTTCCTGGATTTTATATTCTCATTTCCACTACGGTCTTGGCTCCGCTTCCCCCAGCTCTCCCCTTCCCATGGCACAGCCTTCACCCCTCTCGCTGCTGAGGTTGTCACGGCTGTGCTGTGCCATGAGCCAGGGTACCTTAGGAGAATGGGAGAAGAAAGAACCTGAACTGTAACTCCTGCAAGAAACTGAACTATCATTAAAAAAAAAAAAAAGGACATTATAGTTTATATGTGTATATATATGTATATTTTTTTTTTCAGGAACAAACTTATTTGACAGAATTGCAATGGTGTCCACAGAAACCATTTTCTTTAAAAGCCTGGCAAAGAGTTTCAGCTTGAAATGTTCTCCTAATCCTAGGCCAGCTCACAGGGCACCCAGCACAACACGAGAGTTCGTGCAGAGACTCCACTAGGGTCTCCTGGGATGGGCACGGCGTTACCGCCAGCACCAACGGTGCAGCGGCTGAGACTCCGCGGCACATCCTCGCTTACCTCTGCCCGTGAAAGGGGAAAAAAAACCACCAACGATGAAAACTTTTCCCCAGTTTCTGTCCTTTCTTTCTTTCTTTCCATCTCGAGAAAGAGAAAAATCATTCTGATTCCAGCCTACCAAAGAACCCATGATGCCACACCAGTGGCAAAGTGACCTGGCTCTTCCCTGATAAACTTACAGATCGCTGCACCAGCACTGATTTGCTCCTACAGCGGCGGATCCGCTGGGCGAAACCGATCTACAGAAATGTGTTGCAATAGCAGGGCTCTTTGGCTTAAGCTAGGCTCAGAGGTTACTGCAAAGACAAGTAGCCCCTTTGCTTGCTGCTCCGAGCACTTGACATCGCTCTGATTCCACAGATACACACAGTTCCTCGGCTTTGTTACAAGAGCTGTAAAAACATCAGGCTGCTCAACTGATGTGATAAATCTCTACACTGGCAGGAGCAATTGAATGCTGAACC
>NW_010102821.1:28330-56262 GCF_000699245.1 Pterocles gutturalis
GCATTGATTGTACTCGACCACAGGGAAGCAAAATCGACCTCCCCCCGTGGCTGTAGGAGAGCCAAGCAGATGGCTGCTGCGGGAGGGCTCGCGCGTGCTCCGAGCCTCAGCATTCCTTCAGGTTCCCGAGTAAAACGGACGTGGCTTGCTCCATGTCAAAAGGCCCACTAAATGAAACAGCTGCATTTATTTCCACCTCTGCATTTATGCTTTGCTCCATCTGGGCAACAAAGTGGAGCTTTCTTAGCATTCACCAGCCACTTTTTTTTTTTTTCTTCTCTCATTCTCTCAGTCTCAAGACACAGTGAGGAATGTCAACGGCTTTTGTTTCTTTATGCTTACTCCACATGTTCTCCTCTTCTCGGAGGCAAAGTGAAATGTATCTACATTTTCCCAGTCCCCCAAGGTCTTGTCAACTGGGATGCAGGAGCGAACGCAGCTGTCCAAAAGAGCTGAGAGCAGCGCTAGAGCTTCACGCTTGTTCTGATCCTAACCTGGACAAACTGCCCGTCAAAGGCAGGACTGCTCTTATCTCAGCATGAGATGGATACAAGCAAAACATCACGATATTGTGCACAAAGGGAACTAATATATTATTAATGCATAGCTCAGTTGATGTCAATCAAACTTTCACATTAGTCTCAGTTGGCCCAAATACAACACGAAGGCTAACAACCTTTGTGTGGTGCAAGGGGAGCGCAAAGAATTTGGCAGAAAAAGCTACTGGGGGACGAAAAACGAAGAAGGCAAGAGAGCTGCAGAAAATGAACATTTTCTCTATATAGACTCTGCAAAAAAACTCGAAGCAAACTCTCTGGTAGCACAGATGTGGTATTTCCTAACAGTAGCAAATTCACTGGGAGCAAGAACTTTCCAAATCTAACCAAGAGAAAATATTAAATGAAATCTTATAAATTTATTCTGGTTCTTAAATCCTTTCATTCCTCTTCCTTTTTTCTTTTATTCAACCTATTCTTTTTCTGCATCTCTGGCAATCACAAGAGGAACTAGGGAACTCCTCAGCAGCAGGAGGGAAGAATGCGATGCTCAGGAAGTCAGTCTGTCCAGTGATGTGAAGAGTGGGTGTCTGAAGGGCCCTGGGGAAGGGCAACAGCACCGAGACACCTGGACCGCTCGTAGGATCGTTTCCATGGGCTAGGTACGTTGGAACCCCCTTTGCTCATGAGACCGCAAACATCCACCATAAAGTGCCAGTTTTCCAAACCATCTGAATACACATCTCAGCACTGCAGACCCGACACAGCTCCTGCTCCGCTCCAGGGGAAGGGCTCAGCTCTCGTTGCTCCGCCAGACCACAGAGAAGAGCTAAAGACACAGATCCCAAAGGGGCAGAAATGAAATCTGCTTCGCTGTTAAGAAATCTGATATTTACAGTCCAGCTAAGGGTAGAGAGCAGCATCTTTAAGTCTTTCAGGTGTCTCCTCTTAAAAGGCTACAGATTTTGGCACGGTGTTTCTTTAAATGGGTATGGAAACAATTTTTCAGGAGAAAAGGTCCAGGCTGCTTTCTGCCACAGACTTAAGGCAACGATGAACAGAACTGTCACACCACTCTCACTGCTCAGAGCCCAAACATAAAATCAATTATCTAAACAACTCCTCATTTTCAGACATCAGCAACGGATTCCTCAAAAGTTCAGTCTAAGGGGGAAGAAGAGAGAAAATCAAAAGGAAAGCAGTTTTTGGCAGACAGGGGCAGCATGGGCAATACTGTGGCAGTTTTTCTTTAAACTCCTTGCAGCCTGTGGCTCTAAAGCTAATATAAAACATCTCATGATTGTAAAGGAAAAGGGGAAAAAAAAAAAAGCAACTGAAATGGCTAGGAGCACAGAGGGGTAGAATTACCAAAATGGGGATTAAAATGGCCCCCAGTAAGAAGGGAAGAAATATTCAAACAAGTTAGTGCTCAGTTGGCTGAGGGCGCTGGGGGGGGGAAATTTCTGTTTCCTTTTGTTACACTGCAGAGTGGAACTTAAACCCAGCATGACAGACCATTGTGCAAGGTTTTATTCATTTAAATTTTTTTTTTTTTAAGCATAAAAGGCTGGTGGGACTTGGGAAAGCTTTTTCAAGATGGTTATCTTGGAGTTTGGACAAAATCAGGACATTACGAGCCTTGAGTTCTGCAGTCTCTCATGTGTGAGTCCCTGGAAGACAGAAGGGCACAGACAGACGAGTTAAATGAGGCAGGCACCTCTTCCTCCTTTCCAGCCAATAACCTGCACTAAAAGACTCTATTAAATCTTTTTCAACTGTCTCCTCTCCCAGTTGGCACTGCAGTTGTTACAGAGACGTTATTTAAACCCTGGTGTGAACTGAGGTGCACAAGAAAGAGTGGTGAGAGCTCGGGAAACTTCTCGGAGCTCTAAGCTGAAAGCTTTTTTCATTCAAGTTATTTTGCTGCAAGTCAAAGAGGAAGATGAAGAAGGGTTCCAGGGATTAAAACCCCTGACAAAGTCCCAATCTGTGCACAATGATAATGTTATCTCACAGCCAGCTCATCTACAGCAGCTTTCATCTAAGGATCTCAAGTAACTTATTTCTGTAAAGAAAATCTTGAAACTCCTCTGCCACGCCGCCACATGTGTATTTTACAGAAAAAGCAAACCTACTATTTGTGGAAGACATGAGATGAAAGAAAGGCATATGTCTGCAGTGGGAATTGCAGAGGAACAGAAGCAATTTCAGAAACACTAAGCCTCTTCCGCAGAAAGGCAGCGGGCATCGTTCCTGCAGGCCTTTGCAATTACAGATGAAACCAACATCCACAGCCCTCTGAACACTCATTTTTGCCCAAAGGTCCCTCTCGTTCTAATTTTCTCGAACCACCAATACAGCTCCTGATGAAATTGGAAATCAGGCTTTCAATAAATTAATTTTCTGCAGCTTGAGTACAGAATCCAGTGCAATCCAACTGTAACACACATTCCAAAGCGAACAAACCCAAACGAGCATGCTGGTTACTCACTTGTCCTGGGACTCGATATACACGTAAAGGTGAGGCTCGAAGCACTTGGAAACAATGCCATGAAAAGGATTGTCAGGGACCTTTGGCTTCTTTGGCTGTAAGAAAGCATTTAGAGTGTTGGTTTCAAACCTGCCTGTAGGACCTAGAAGTAACGCAACAGCACAGAAGGATCTAAGTCTTTAGAAATATTACAAATACACAAATTTACTCTCAAATAATCAACAGGATATACAGCACCAGTGTGCCCAAGTCTTCCCTGGCTCTTACAGAGCTGTTAGTAGTGCAAGGAATTGTCTTTTCACTTGTAAAATATTCTTATCCTTAAAGAGGAGATTGCTGCCTGCTAACAGATTTCACTGTAAGAATCTTAATGCAGTTCGTAAATAAAACCTTGCTGCATCCTTCCAGCAGTGACAAGACTCCACTAGTCACCTCTGAAACGAGATGCAGCAGTTATTTGGAAGCAACATCGAAAAACCCCTACATTTTTAGAACATTAAGGATAATAACTCAAAGTTACAGACTTCATCTGGATGAATTTTATTTAGATAAACAGAAGATAATTACTGGAGGAGCTGGAATTATAGAGGCAACATTACAGGACTGCTTTCACTGTGAAACATGTTTCTGGGGATGCAAAGACTTCTATTTTAAAATCACATTTAGAGCATTAAGCACATATGCCATTTGGGAGCCATCCGGTTTACTCTCATTTTAGTTCAGTACTGCACTCTGTGCCGTGGCCAAGCACATCTCGCTGAAGCCACTGAGACTACTCATATGCTTAAATCTTGGCATGTTAAAGTACCAGGCTGGGCAGGGCCCTTTAAGCTCAGCTTTGCCCTACAGCTAGATACAGTTTTATTTATTTTTTTTTTTTTACCAACAGACAATTTCTCTTGTTGCTTGCCGGCAAGCTGACAATTTTTCACTGCCTGCAAAGAGGGCTGCAGTGACTCTGGAATGGAACTCTTGCCTCTCTCTGCAAAAAGCCAGAATCAGCTCCCAGCCAATGAAGATATGAATTTTTCCAGTCGGAAATTTTTTTTAAACATAAGAAAAGCAAAACAAGAGAGCTTAAAGGACATACTCTCCTAAATGACAGAGGAGTTGCATTTGCAGAAACAGTAAAGAATGACAAGGAAAGCATTTCTCAGAAATAATTAAGACTCAAAGACACAATGAATACTAAGATACGGCTGCAAGACTAAGGCGAGCAAATGGTTTTATGGAGACCAGACCACCTCTACGGGACTGGCTTCATTAACCTTCTCACTAAGAGCATGACTGGAGAACGTAAGTTTTTACAGCTTTGGGAAAGAGCCACTATCCAGCATTTTCCAGCCCAGCCCTTTTGCCAGCGCCTGCCCGTTTCTGCCGGATGCACTCGCTCATCGGAGCCGGGAGGAAAACAATAGGAGGTAATTACAGAAACCTTCCAGTCGCCAACTCTCCAGGATGGCAGCACCAGCGCAAGGTTGCAGATTCATGATGTTTACGATTTACCAGGCTGGGAGAGCCAACTCCTAACGCTGGTTTTCTCTGTGTGTGTGTGTGTGTGTGTGCACCTTTTACACTGCTCCCAGCATGTCTGGTGGAGAGAATACTAAATCTTTTAACAGTAGCAGTGAAGCTGTGTTTGAGTGTGCAATCCTGTCCAAAAGCTGCAGATGTTTAAGCTATTTCCTCCTTGAGTTTGATGGAAATAATAAAAGGTTACTGTTGTCACAGTAAGGAGGTCTGCAGCTGGCCCAGTTTCCTTTCATTACTATCCAAAGTAAACAGATTAAAATGAACTGCTAGGATCACTAAAAGAGGTTCTTTTCTAACATGGATTCTCCTCCCCCCAACTCTTCCACTCCCAAGTATCTTTAAATTTCAGGACTAGCATCTTGCAAGAGTTTTACCACTTAAAACTCTTCATCTTCAACCCGTCCTGTCCGTTCTTCAGAAGATGAGAGCTCCAACGTGAACTCACCAGCACTAACCACCACCTCTTGGCATTCTGAAACTGAAACACTGGGATTTACGGGGCTCCCACTCGGCAGAGGTGCCTGTGGGGCAGCCACCCTTGCAGCAGAGCCCAGCACTGCGTCGTGAGCATTAACACAGGGCGAATCCTGAAAGAGAGGGCAGCCTCGCCGCAAACAGCATTTCAGGGGATGGTTCAGTGCATGGCGCAGCCTTCCCACCAGCCTCCCCATGCACAAGGAGTGGAGCAGTTCCTCTTGCAGAAGCATCTGAGCTGTTTCTGGCCAGGGCAGTGCACTCTACTGTTCACTAAAAACAGTCCTAACAGCCTAAAGAGTAAAAAATACAGGGCTTGCAGGCTTTGATATTGGTGCCAATTAAAACCATTGCGTTTACTATTCACTCCTTTAATGTTTGCAGAGGGCTTTGGAAAGCCAGAGCTTTTACAAGTGGTTAGGTGTTGCCTGCTTTGTGTTTGTAATGAAAAGCACTCTAGAGATAAAAATCACAGAAGTAATATATCTGGAGTGAAAATCTGACACTTGAAAGTTCAGTGAGTTGCCTGGTGACTCCAGACTTAGTTTGCTTGACTGACAAGACAAAAATATTAATTGCAGCTGCTTGTAGTGGGAGCTGCTTCTGGGATCTGAAAACCCAACTATGCTAGTTCATCTTTCTTTGACAGACATCCTGTAGTTACTTTTGAGCTGCTGCTGCATGGGCTAGAACAGAATCCAACTCACTCTCATGTGGTGGGACTGTCTCCGCGCTATTAACTGAAATAAAGATTGCTTTGGTTTCAGTAAAGTGAGCCAGAGCAAACCATGGTTGTACTGGGAGTCTGGATGCTGCACAGAGGATCAAAACTGTACTAAATTAATTGCTGTGAAAACAAACCTTTCAAATCAATGTGATGGGAAAAGCTTAGGCACCGCTAGAGATTTTGACACAGAGACTGCCTAACTGACAACTGGGGAACTTCAAAGACTTACTTTGTCCGTATCACTTTTCTCAATCACAATCTCATCTGTCTCTGTCCCAGTTTCATCCTCCAAGAACGGGTTGGTGGAAGGAGGGGGCACCTCTGGCTTTTTCTGTTAAAAAAAGAGGAAGCTCCTTAGAGAACAGTCCATTTTGTCCCCTCTCACATGCACCTCCATCAGTGTTTTGCTTTACTAAACCCGTCAAATGACCGTACAGCAGTCTGTAGACATGAGCAGAGCCCACTGTAGACATGAGCAGAGCCCAGAAGCGTGCAGAAGGCTCAAGGAGAAGAAGCAGACAGAGGATTGGCCTCCAGTCCCTAGTAAAGGAGCGGAGCTGTGGAAGTACTCAGCTCTGGGCAAGCTGTGCAGCCATGCTGAAGCCAAGGGCTTCTGCTTGGAGCTGCGGGTGCACCTTATCCCAAGGAAGCTGCTGCTGGTCTGAGTTGGTGGGAGCAAGTGGCCAGAGAAATGTCCCTCCACCAGCCCCGTTAGCCAAGCTGGCCGGGCTGCAGGGCAAACCACACTCCGAGCACTCAGGAGTAGTGTGTGTGCACAGAGGAGAAAGCAGCAGCTGGAGCTGCACCTCTGCCAGCTGAGGCCACCAAATAAGCTGAAAAACCCAGCAGGACTCACTGCTGCAAGCGCTTGATCTTGTTCGCAGTCCACACACTGAGTTGTAAATGGCGAAGGACCCCAGGAAGGAACCAAGGCCCTGCAGCCAGCCGGGACGTAATTCTTTGTGTTTTCTTGGAGAGGCAGGTGACATCAGGAGGCTTAGGACAAAGCGAGATGGCCCCTGTGCTCTACCTCCCTCTCTCTCAAAAAGGGATTTCCTCTCAAGTTCCATTTAACTTGCAGGCAAAAGCGTATGAAGTTACAACTCAAGCTGATGCCAGTCTCGTGCTGACGGAGAGGCGAGCGTACACCAGGCTGGCGAGCTCTTGCTCAGGAGGCACCAACGTGACTCTGTCTTAAACCCTTTGTAAACACCAGACTCAACTGCAGGATGGCTAACACAACCTTTGACAGCAGGTCCCAAAACTCTGTGCCACAGTAAATCCTGTGTCACTGCTGCCACCAGACTGCTTGTCCCCACTGTGCACCCCACACAGCCATCTGTAATCATGGCCTTCGTCTGGGGTAGAAAACAGGTCAGAAGTTGACTTCCAGACTGTCATAGCCTCTAGGCAAATCTGAAAGGGTGACAGGGAAGATTTTCTTTTCTTTCAAGCCACACCCTCCCCTTCTGTTTTTTTGGTGATAACAGCTTCCATGCCTACCTTCTCCAAAGGGATAAGAACCCAGCGAAGGCAATTTAATTAAAGCTGCAAATTTCATATGAAATTTGTCAGAAAAATAAAGCCATATTCTTAAGACATCTAAACTCAGCCAGGAGGAAAACCCTACAGGACTTCCCTTGTTAATTAGCAGCACCTACTGATGCACAGCAAGTTACAAACAGCTCCAGCAGGCTGGCCTCGTAGGCTGGATTATCACATCCAAGTAGGTTTTCAAGACACCAGCTGGACAGAGAAGCCAACCTCAAACCAGTGGCTTCCGAGCCACACGTGGACTCTCTGCTCCCAGGGCACTTGGCTGGCAGAGCTCTTGGCTGTGATTTCAGGCAGAAAAAAGCCCAGAGGTGACCCCAGAGATATTCACTGAGCTGCTTCTCTTGGCTGTGCCTTCACAGTCTACCAAATGAGACATTGGAAAGTGTAAAGCTACCAACGCCCCTGCAAGTGAGACTAACCCAACAGACAGTGTGGATGGAAAGATGGGACCGTGCGGTGAATGTGTGGTAACTAGAAATGAAGAGAAGAGGGGACTTTCAGCTAGAATGTGTCATCGACATGCAGAGAACAAACATTATAATGCAGTCACCACACCATAATTACATTGTGGTTCTCCAGAGCAATGTGGCTTCAGTTGCAAACAGCACAGGGCCCAGGAGAACCAAAAAAATACACAACTGGTGTACTTCCCTTCTTGTGAGCCCCGTGCCATCCTCTCTACCACACTCCACAAGATCAAGAATCACTTTTCCAACAACAACCCACTGAGCACAGTCACACTAAACACCCTAACCTGCCAGCTCAAGAGGAGGCTGCAGGAAACCCTTTTTGCAGTCTCCCGTGACCACAGCTATGTGTGAGAGGGGTTTTTTCCTCCCAAAGAAGCTGTTGACTAAAGGGTTGCTCTTTAGAAATCCTCTTACCACTGTCCCATCACCTAGAGTGCAACCTGAGAAGCGTTTAGCCAGAAGTCCTTCAAAGTTGGTTGTCCTCTGAATTGCAAACAAAAGCAATTTCACCTCAATCTCCTTCGCTCTTGTGCGCATTATCTTAGCGAGCTCTGTCCTGAAAGAGAGGGGAAACAGAAAAAACAAATGTGGTTTTCTATAAAGAGAAAGATCTGAAACCTAAGATTGTAGCTCAGTCTATTCCCTAGAGACATTTTCATCACAAAATTCGAGCTAAGTCCTAAGGTGCTCTCTAACATTAAACTGCTTTATGGATCACATTTCAAACACAATCACAGTTGTTCAGATCTTTGGGGATAACAGGACCCTATCTCCTAACACCCCAGCACACCACTGCAGCCAGGAAAGCCTCCAGTATCAAACCTTGAGAAGCGCAGTGTCTCTGACTGGGGTCCCAGAACAAAGGCAATGGTGCTACTGGGACTCCAGCTGGCACCTTCCTCTGGTGCCCTGTCTCTGGCTGGGGAAGAGCACGGTCTGGGGCAGTCACAGCACAGTCAGCTCACACTATGTGACTTAGCCTCTAACATTGCTGAATTTTACCTCTGTTACATTGAGAATTGGTTTCCACATCATCTCACTCTCTCAACAGTACGTACGGTTTCAGCAATACTTCTTTGGGTTTTCACTCTTCACTTCCTTTTAATCACGGACAATTCTACGCGGATATTTGAAGACTGCCTTTAAGGTCCTATGGCTACATGACCAATTTGGCCAAAGACAAGCCAACCTTTTGTTTTAAGAAAGGCGACTCTACTGGGAGGCATCGTGAGCTCCCCAGCCGCTCACCTCGTGACGTGGCAGAACTCCACCGTGATGCGCTCCGTCATGCACCACTCCTGCGGAAACATGCGCCCGTACTTCTCCTCGTAGTCCACCAGCTGCCGCTTTATCCAAGCGTAGCGCCTGTCAATCTTATCCAGCCAGGCCACCTGAATAAGATGGAGAATGACATTTTTAACAGCAGCAGCTGCTAATATTCAGCCTGACTGCTTAACTGTGCTGCTGTAGTTTCACAGAGGAGCTTGGGCTATCGATCAAAGCTACCCTGACCACTATTAATAACATTTTGAACGCTAATAGTCGTTCTTCAAAGCGCTTAAACACATGCCAGCCTGAAAACCCTATCGTGTGCGAATTAAGAGAGCAAGTTCTGTTGCAAATGAGGATAACAGCACTCCTAAACCCTACAGGTACTACTGAAAACTCAATCCAATCGTCCTCCATTTGATCCCACCCTCTCTGTTTTGCAGCCAGAGAAAGTCAACAGTGGGATGAGAACTCTGGAATTCCTGGATTCTCACGTTCAGCTGGTTTTCACAGTCTGGGAACTGTGGGACCACAAACTTCTACAAGAACTCTTACAATGTGAGCAGGATTGGACTTCCCCCCCATATAAGTGCTTTCCACCCAAAAAGTAAAAAGATTAATCAAAAATATTTTGATGGAAAAATGGTATTTAAAATGAAGCATTTTAGCCTTTTTCTCCTCTTTGTCACCAACTGTAAAAATTTTGAAATTGTTTAAAGCACATTTTGATCCAAAATATATTTATTTCAAATCCAAGATGATTATAGTAAATTTTTTAAAAGCTGTTAGCATCAGGATGGGAAGTTTAAAAATTAGCTACACAGATTAATCGCTTCCTGGAAACTCCTCCTCCCCTTTTTGGGGACTTTTTTTGTTTGTGTTTGGTGGGGGATTTTTTGTGTTGGTTTTTAAAGTTTTTGGGTTTGCAATTTTCAGAGTTTAATTTTTCACCCCTTTACAGGGCAGCAAGCATATCTAACTTGAATTTACTTATTTATTGTAGGAGGGGAAAACATTTCCAGTGCTGCTCTATGAAATTGAGGTCTAAGGTGGGAGGAAGTCATCCTGGCAGAGGCAACCCTGCCTCCCAGCTCATCAGCCAGCCCACATCACACCCACAAGTCACCACTTCTGAGTCCTCAGGTTAGAAACACTTCACCACCGGAATCTGTGGAAACGTGAACTTTGTGAACGCCAGCAGAGCAAAATGCAAAATCCAAATGTAGCTTGCTAAGCTTCCCTTACATCTTGGTTTTCCTGGAAAAGGACCAGATACTCCGAGAGGTGTTGTTTAATAAATTTCTTGATGATTTCCTGTTTGATTCTGGGATCCAGGACGTTGGCGACTAGACACGCATCACGTAGGACATTGCTGGGTCCCCCAGGCCTCTATCAAAATAAACAGGAACAAACAATTTAAGGTTAAATGGCTGAATGGGTGACTGTAAATTGTACTGCATCCAGGTCATCATGTTTTTACCCTTTCCCATTATTATTCTCTTTTTGATGCTTCTGCTGCTACTCTCTATTATCACGTAGGCATCTCTCTTCTGTTGGATGAAAACCGAGCTCCTTCTATTTCACTGGCTGTAAAGTTGTTCAGTGGCTCTACAGCCAGGAAGCTCCCTACCACAGAAGAGCAGCTGGCTCCATCTACAGAAAGAACCGGTGTCCCATCACTTCTGCAAAGCCTTTCCTCAGCCGAGATATTCTGAGAAACAGCCGAGAGAAGTGGCTAACAAGTGGGACGAGCAAAACTGCAATGCCGAATTCATTGGGGAAAAAAGCAGTCTAGAGATCTATCATCAACTTGCAAGACTTAAAGTAGCATCTGCTGGTCTGTATTGGCATACCACGATGTTAGTGGAGGGGACAGAAAATTTAGAAACATTTCAAAAAAATTTTCTGTTTTCAAGCTACGCCACACGCACGGAGATTGCCCTTCATCAAGGATCCATTCCAAATAGTTTTCTCATTTCTGTACGTGCTAGGTTTATGAAGAAACCAGTAAAGCTAGTACTCTGGAAAACAGAATTAGTGTTTTCTCTGAAATAAACTCACATTGACACCTACCCCACCACACTGTTTGCAAACATTGGATTCATAATTCTGGGGAAGCACATTTGATGCCTCAGCCCTAGCCCAGATTTGTATCTGTGCTGAGTAAACCAGAGACAAACTTGGTGGCAGCATGTCAACAGCCAGCCCGTGCCTGGCTTTCCCTAAACACAACAAGTAACCAGTAACCTGGGTGAGGTGCCGAGGGAACCCCACTCTGGTCTATCGGGACACGCATGAATTGCTCAGGGCATTCTCTGCCAGGCTCACAGACCTCACTGTGATGGATGTGTGCAGCGGGAAGAGGAAGGGCATCGCACCTCTCCCTCATTCACTGCATAGAAACAGTGAGAAATGGACCTAGCACTCTACAGCTCGGGAGATGGGTTTGCTTTCTAAAATAACTCCTGAAGCAGAGAGATATCAAATCTAGAAGTAGAATGAGATAACAGCTGATGGCAATTATGTCAGATAGTTTTCAGCAATGCTTTTCAATGGGAGGAAGAGGGGAAGGGAGAACTTTACCTTTGTACCTTGGGAAGGAAAGGCTTCCTCAAAGTCAGCCAGGATCTGCTGTCCCAACTCGTTCTGCGCTGCCTTCACCCTGACGAGGACAGAGGAAACAAGGGTTTTGTTGGTGGTACCACAACTTCTTTGTCTCGTTGTCTGCAAACATTACTACAAAGTGGACTGAAGCAATAACAGCTACACAAAGTTTTTTCAGGGACAAAAAAAAGGCATGCTAAAGAAAAACATCGACATTAAGAAGGCCTGGACGTCAAAATTGGGAGAGCATTTGCTCCCTGAATGACATCGGGATGACAACTCCAGCTCTAGAGCATCAGTCCCCAGCTCCAGCAGAACCTGTCCTGGATGCTCCTGTCCTGCAACCGAGTGTGTCAATTCGGGCCAGTTCATCAGCTGAGATCAGCGGGTTCCTCTAATGCCAATGTGATCAATTTATCTTGACATTCGTGTACACTGATCACACTTCAACAAAAGTATGTTTCTAACACATAAAAGCTTCACAATGGCTCAATCTTCATCGTGAACCTTTCACAGTTCCAGGTACACTGACCTACTTTCAAATGCATCCATGTGAATACTGTTGGCTGAGATTTTATCCTATTAATCCTCCATGTCTTCAGAAGCATAAAAGAGCAAAGGTCTGAAATGGGTGAAAAAGTTTCAACAAACCACAATCTTGCTCTCTATTTAGCTGAGAGAATAAAGCTTCCAATTTCCAGAAATAAAAGTCATTGTGGCTTAATTGATACTTCTAGGGAAATGGAAATGCCTACACGCACTAGAAAGAGCCAAAACAAACAGTTAGGCACTTACATCCCTCTGCAGCCCTTGAATTCTTCCATCACTTTTATTATACTGGAAATGCTTTAAGGTCTAAACTGATCATTCAAAGCAGTGGATTTTTCCACTGAGATTGGTATGTTAGAAAGAGCAGCTCCATTTACTTTTGTGAAAATGTTTGTTCAGACTGTGGGGAGAAGAACTTGGATTTTTTTTTTTTTTTTTGGTTTAAGACTCCTCAACCTTATCAAGGAATGATCTGCTGCTTTAATCTTCCCATCTGAGGTCCATTAGTAGCAGAACACTACAAAATGACCTGACAATGAACAGGCTGGATTCTTTAGTAGTGCCAAATGCAGAAAATTCTAGTCCTTTAAGATTGACAGTTGAAATATAACTTTATATCTGTGATTTAACTGTATGGATGACCTGCCTTATCCAGGACTTATTTATGGGGATTTTGCTGGAAAAGCTTCCTGCCAGCAATGTCAAACTTAATTCCCACTTAAGCTCTCTGCTTCACAGGAATGTTTAGAAACTCCTCTACCCTTCCAGGTAGAGATCCCCAGTTAACACCTTGTTAACTGTAAAACAAAAGGGATTCACTAATATTTTGAAATAGAAAGAGTGGGAAATTTAAGCTGTAAGGAGGAACCCAGCCCAGCAGCCACAACTACAGGTATAATCCTGCTTAAATTGCACAAGTAAGCACTCGTAATTCATGTGAGAAAGCATCACAGAACCAAACCCCTTGATCCTTAGGAAAACCAAAAAGAAAAAGGAAGAAAAAAAGCCACTAAACATGGACGGGAAAATTGTATCTTTTAAATAATCACGGAACAAGAAGTTTTCAATATTAGGAGTCACAGAAATGAACGAGTTGGTACAAACTGGAAGCATTAGCTGTGTTATGTCCTTCCCTGTGACCAGCTACACTCACCGTCCCAACCGACAACAGCTGCGGTGCAAGCACAGCGGAGACACTGAAAAGAGCAGCAGCCAGATTCCTGAGACTCAACAAATTAAAAGAGGCACTGTCAAGCAGTTAAAAGCCCTGTCCACAGGCTTTGTTGTTTTAGGCTCAGATGCAGAAAAGTACTTAAGGGATAGTCTTAACGGGGATTCTCAGATCCTTAAATTAAGAAACTTGCGGGAATGCCTTGCTGAACTGGGATGTTAAAAATATATTTTAAAAAAACCTAATCTGTCCTGCTTCAAAATCTTTCAAAAGCCAACAGGGAAAATTAGTTTTAGCTTTTCTTTTCCCACCCCCCCCTTCACATTTTGTAGGATAGGGATAGGGCAGAGAAATCAAAGCAGTCAAAGGTCTAGGTACGTGCGCGCAATGATGGGGAGCCTCGCTGCCCTCCCAGTAACTACCACTCTTTACGTAAGCACACCCACACGGACACGCACAATTATTTTTTTCCACAAGTGTGCACCAAAAAACATGACAACCCATACGCCAGCTCTTTACAGAGAGACTGCTTTAGGCAGAGAACACAGGAAGGCACTTGCTTTAGCCACTGGAGATTATCATGACCCGTGGAAAGCCATGAGCCTTTCAATAATTCAGAATAATCTCCATGCAATGGAAACTGCGGCGGGAAAAGCCTCACGCCCCGGCTGCTGCCTTCACCCGCATCCATCGCTGAAGGAGCGTTTCTGCACGGCTGTGAGAGCGGGTGTTTAACCACCTGCAGAAAGTGAATTACTCAGTAAGGCTCAGCACCCCCAGGCGCCCTCGGCTGCTAGCACATTTAGGATCTCTTCTCAGGCTGGGTTGGGACGGATCTCTCCTCGATTCCCCCTGGCAGCGTGCTGGGGTGCCGCAGCAGGGACTTGCCTTTTCCTGGGGTTGCTCGCATGTGCCAAACCCTTTGGTTACATGACTGTTAGTGATTTTTTGTTTCTCCAACTTGTTTTTTTTTATTATTAGTGGCTTTTGTTCCTCATGTCGCCTGCCTTTCAAAAAATAAAACCAACAAAACCCACTGTTATGTTTCAAATGACAATAAATTACTAGAAACCTCAATTCCTTTAGCCAAAGCTACCAGCAATCTTAAACTGCGCCTGGCGGCTTGCTAAGATAAAAAGAGGCTGAGCTAGCCTGGCTTTCTGTGGCAAACTTATAATTATCTTTCTCCTAAATACTTTCCAGGCTTTTTTCCACTATCTGCTAGGCTTGCTTTCTCAACCACTCTCATGGGTGGGTTTGTGACCACTAATTGTACGCTCCCTCCACAGACAGAAAACAGAAGAGGATTGAGAGATAACAAAATGTTGCTATTTACTGCAACAAACAACTTCCAACGCACTATATAAGAGTTGTTTTAGGAACATGATCGGGAAAATATTTACATTTGGATGCGAGTTGGGACATTTTTGTATCTCAACAGGATGAGCACAAGAAGCCAATTAACCGAGAGTTCAGCCAGGTTTCCAATGAATACCTACCGCGGGATTTTGGTTATTTTCAAAGGGACAGAACAGGTGGAGAGCAACAGTAAAAACACATCGTTAGTTTTCACAGCATCTAGGAGCAGGAACCTAAACTGAACACCCCATGACAAAGAGCACATCCAACAACACCGAGCAGGCACTTTTTCTTCCCATGGTTTCCCATTCATATTTGGCTTCACTCCATTCACGCCGAGAAAGAGAGGCTCTTTATTAAAGAAACCAACAGAATCTGCTCCTTTAGCAGTGTCTATAACAGACTTATTGTATATAATAGACTTCGGTTACTGTCACAGGTTGGTGCCAGCCTCTACTAAAGCATTTCTTGCCTTCACAAACATCCCAGAGGCTTCACTTGTACAATTAAACCAAATCCATGAGATATCAAACCCCAGCAATTTCACAGTCTAAATATAGCGCTGTGAGAAGCCAGGCAAACATCCTTTGATGTTTCATGAATCACTAAAGTATTTCCAAGCAAAGAGAGAGAAAAGTCAACTCCAAATTGGGTCCTAATACGTACACGTGTAGTCAAACTCCAAAGCAGACACTACCGTGCCGCAGACCTCCCCGCAGTCATTTGCTGCCTGGATGTCAAAGCAGTAAAGAGATCCCAGCAACACCCCGGCTGCAGCTCTGCTTTCACCCCACAAGCAGCTGCTTCTATCGCTACCAGATGGAGCAACTCTCGCTGTGTAAACACTAGAAGGAAAACCCTGCCGAGGCAATTCTAAAAATAGGAGGAACAGACTTTCTTGAGCTTTTCAGATCCTTATCTTGAAGGGAGAATAAAACAAAAGAAGTTTTCCTCCACGTCCTTGCCAGTCTCTCTGGCGTGACTCGAAACCACTGCGCCTTTTAGCAGCAGCATGAGTTGTTTTCTATAATTATCAGCAACTACAAAAGTATTAAATAATCATCCATCGCAAAGGGAAAACCAGACACAATTCTGGACCAAGGCTTAAATTATATTTGGCCTTCAAATGTCAATGACAGCAGGCTTGTGCCCAAGGGCATTACCACTCTGGAAGAAAACGAAGCAAGCTATCTTTCTGAGCATGAGGTTGGAACAGACAACAGCCTAAATTCAGAAAAGCAGTGACATATGTTTATATTTCCTCTATGTTCATGTTCATTTAAGCAAACGTTTATGGTCAAATGCTTTGTTAAAACAAGGCCCCATCTCTCTCTCTGTGGACTTAGGGTGGATTTTTCTTTTGCTCCATCTCATGGATTCCATCTGGGTTTTCTGGAAGAGGTATCTATACCGTAAAGAAAGTCCAACAGATTTACATGAAAATATTACAAACAAATCATTCAAACACTGTTTCCATCACTGAACAGCACACGTAGCCAGCTGCTGTCTTAGCAAAGGGAGTCACCAAAAAAATTAATTCCTGTGCCTGGAAGGCTCTTTCAGGTACCTCTGTAAGAAGCAAAGTCATCTCAGGCATGGAGAGGATTTTCACACTGTAAAGAAATGCTATCAGGTACAGTTGTATCATTAAGAAGGTTCATCACTAACATTAACAGGCTGTTTCCACCCCTGAGCTGTGCTCAGCACTGCTGCAGGCTGTTAAGCAAACACGTGTGCGATGTAAAGAGAAATAACGCCTGCTGTCAAGTAGGAAGAGTAGGTTTTGGCCAGGGATAGCAACGGCTCCTAGAACAGGGAGGACTTTGTTCCTTCGACGCCCAGCTGTCAATGTCCCAAATGACACGAAGACTCCAAGAGATCTGGTGGCTTAGTCACCACGGACCCTTCACCTGCTACAGCCGAGAAAGGTGGGCACTCGCGGTTGGAGCTGCACCAAAACTCACCACATTTAAATGTGTGACTCGACATCAGAAAATCACGACCATACAAGCTGCACATAAATGTTCAGAGCAGTCAGTTTTAACCTGTTTGTTTTGGCTGGAAAGAACCTCAGAGGACCATGTCCAGTCTTTACAGACTTGAGAAACTGATTCTGCCTAATGCATTTTCTAACCTTCCTGCTCAGCAGGCATGCAAGCGCTCAGGGTTCGATCATTTTACCTTTCAGAAAGCTGTCGAATCTGAGGAATCCCCATGTATTTGTTGAAGTGCTCTAACACATTCACCACACCTTGGAGAAGGTTAGCAACTTCCCCATATTGTCTCCTCCTGGTCATAGCCCTGTAAAGGAAATTAAAGATTTACAAAAGCAGGTTTGATGAAAATCCTGGGCGGTAATTCCGCAGGTCACCCCATTCCCACTGGGTCATGCTGGTCCCTATTGACATTTATTTTTCTAAAATACACAACTCTTCATTAACATTCCAATGCAGCATTAAAATTTCACTTAACTGATGCTAAAATAAACCAATCTGGCACACATCTAACAATGCTTCAAAAAACATAAATGTTAAAAGCAACACTTGGCAAAGAACACGTAAACTACTGAATGCATCCGCTTCCCAGTATGGGTCCGGAGGCAGTAAATGTTATTTCACTATAATGACCTGAGTTAAGCCATTCTTCATCACACACAAAGTGTGAGTTAAAGCTTCACAGGGAGGAGAACCATTATGCTGAAAAGCTATTAGCCTTGACTTTTCTGTTAATAACTTTCACAGGAAACTGACAGAAAAAAAAATCAAGTTTATTTATTTTTATTTCATCCTTTAGGATCATTCCAGTGGAGAGAGCAGCCTAAGTAAAATTTAATTCCGAACACTTAACAACCCAGTGTTCGTGCAGAATTTGCTACAATCCAAGAACAGGCTGTGCCTGGGTCTCACAACTTCACAGATGTAATATGTTAAAAAAAAAAAAAAAAAAAGGATTTCCCCAGCCTGCGTGTTCCTCAAGCACATTAAAAAGCTCAAAAAGGATTATTAGAAACATGTAACCCCGCTTCATACACAGTACAAGCTGTAAGGCTTCTGTGAACTCATTATCAGAACTAGAGTAGACCTTTCCAAAAAAGAGATCTTATTGCAGTTTAAGACATGAGACTGATGAAAATCTCCCCAAATCCCTGCAGAGCACCTTCCTAATGAGGATACCTAACCGCACAGACTGTCCTACTCTGTAATGAAGCCAGACTCATTCCTTATCACCAAGGATCAACACAGCAATTCAAGCAATCGATGCTGCAAACCCTTACCTACAGCAACATAGGTCGCAGGTCACTCAGAGCAGCACAGAACGGATCTGCTAGCAAAAATCAAGACTGCAAACTATTAAGCAAACTTCCCCCCAGGAAAACAAGCAGCTGCTACAGACCTATTCAGAGCACGACACCAAACTTAAGAAGTCAGCAGTGGCATCAAAGCACCACTAAAAGCTCCCACGCTTACTCTAGTGAATCCACGCCCCCCGCCAGCATGTGCAGGTGGTTGAGGGTGGTGATGGAGGTGGTCAGATGGCGCTTGGCATGATCGAGCTGCTTGATATCCCGTGTGATTTCTTTAACCTAGAGAATCAAAAAACAAGAGCCTGGTTAAATATCAAGCCACAGCAAGAACATTTTAAGGAGATAAGAAGGGTTCTCTCCTCCCTTCGGGACTACACACATGTCAGCTCTACGTGTTCACACAAGGACAAGGGTACAGGTTCAACACATACTTGACAGCACATTCCCAACCCCTCAGCAGGAGCAAAATGTTCCCTTCTTATAGAGAACAGGAGGCAAAAGTCAGTGTCTCCCCTCCCTTTCAAAGGCTAGAAAGAAACTGCTCCTCACCATTTGTTCAGATTTTTCAGCCTTGTCTTTAATATCCTTAATTTTACCAAAGAGCTGTTGAATGGCTTTCTGGGCTTCTTCCAGGGCCTGGAAAAAGAAACAAGGTCAGATTGGAAAGAAAAAACCTGCATTCAGTTTTCATCTTCTAAGAAACAAACTGTTGGTCCTACAGCCCCTGAGCTGGGGCAGCGGAGGGGAGTGGTTTTCTTACACAGAAAATATCGTCAACACATCAAAAGTCAATGTGCCATGTTGGGATTTTTAACCTGAATGGACCAGGGTTTCAGTATCCATTTCACAATAATGATCTGGCAAAATCTGATTGAGATATTCTATGAAAGCACCTCTGTAATATGAACCTTGGATGGCTTTAAAGTTACTGCAATCAACTTCCATGCACTGATGTGGAAAAATACGCAGAACTTCCTCCTGATCAATACGTAATTAGAGTGGAAAACTGAAACCTCTACAAAACCTCTCTGCCCATCATTAATTCTAAATAAAAAAATACCCTGCTGGAAAACACAATGCAGTTTTTGGGGATTCCTTTGGCATGGGCAGCTCAGCCTCCCACCCACCTGCAGGAGGAGAGGCTCTTGCCTGGCACAGAAGACAGGGTTTAGGAGGTAAAGAGGATCGAGCACGGGAACCAGACCTCACCTGGATTTTTGTGCTATTTTACTGCAAGTTTCTTGGGGCATCTGGTCCCCCTTTGTACAACCACAACGCACCCTGACCTCATGCAACCAGCGTGAGCTACACATGGATCCAATGAGCGGAGCCACACGTCCAACATCACATGTCCACAACCCGACTTCTGAAGTAATTCCACACGTTTCGCCTTCCCAGTCTGATAACATTTCCAGCTCTGCTTTGTTTCCCACTGTTAAGTGTGCTTCTGTCCCTCTGTTTTTATATCCAGTCCCATGACCAAGGTTACAGTGCAAGCTACAAGCTTCTTCAGCAAATAAATTTAACACATCTTCATTTGGAAATGTACGAGCAAACTATCTGCCAGGAGCTTTTGCTGGAACATAGCTGCATTATAATAAAAGTATAAAAGTTGGAAACGTTTTATAACTCATTTTCCAGAGTGGGGGGAATTCACGTCTGAAATATCTTGTGAATCACGTGAAAGTTAACACTTTATCTGTTAGTGTCACTCTGCTATCACATCGCATGTTTGGGCAGGGAAATGAACACACAAACGTGCTGCGGGGACGGCTGCATCAGAAACCAGTGCCACCGCCTGTCTTCTCATCTAGCTCCCGCCTAGCCACTTTTTAGAGTTTTCTCTCCTCTTCCATTTAAAGGCATGTGGATAAAATGCAAACCGAAGAACTAAAGAATGCTCCTTTCACCAGATTTAACTGTACTCAGTCCCAGACCACGGCTGCAGCACATTACTCAAGTGGGCTATTAAGCCAGCAGGAACTGTCCTGCAGAGTCTGAGATCTGGATAGATCTGTGAAAAAAAAAAAAAGAAAAGAAAAAAAAAAGGTCAACCTGAAATTCTTTCACAGATGCCAACTGCTGTGTTTCCCTTTGCTTCAGCACTAACGTTAAACGCTAATTTCTCTGCATGATCCCAGGGAAGTCAGGGCTGCTGAATTCTCCAGAAGAAGAGATGAGGATTTAGTCAGCCAACAAAAAGATTCTCCAAAAAGAGACATTATCCTCCTTCACATCCAAAGCCAAGGCAATCTCACTAATTTTATTCGATCTCTGGATCATCTCAAAGCAGCTTGCAGGAGCAGGTATTTGTGAGGAACTCGGGCACGCAGAACTGCTGGGAGGCAAGGCAGAGGGGATCAGCCCGAGGAGGTCCTGCCCCTTTGTGATGAATTAAAGAACTGTGGTTTCCTGCTGCTGTGAAAAATAACATGGCTGGGATGTGGGGGAGAGACAGAAGAGCAGCTGCTATCCTGTTCAAGGTCTGTATCACATCTCTTACAGAGGGGGATACTGTTAAAAAAAACACACACAGAACTCAACAGCAAACTTAACGGAAAGAAACAGAAATCGGGATTGCTCACAAACACTCATTTCACTTCTTAAAACTTGCTTCCAAAAGGGGGATATTGTTATAAAAAAAGAAAACACACAGAGAACTCAACAGCAAACTTAACGGAAAGAAACAGAAATCAGGATTGCTCACAAACACTCATTTCACTTCTTAAAACTTGCTTCCAAATATTTGCTTAGCCATTAAGACATCTTTACTCTCCTAAAAAAGAGCCACATATTCGTTGAGTCAGAACACACTAATTCATCGTGTTTGTTTTTTTATACAATTTACATTTAGAGATGAAAACTTTTCTTCACACATACATAAGGTTCACTGAAAGTAACAGCATGTGAAAATCTGTTTTTAAGTCGGGGGGGCATTGCCAGGTAGATCCGATGGGAAGTTTGGAACTGAATTAAGTGTGTTACTTCTTGCACAATGCCTACAATTAAACTTTCTTATGGTTCTTTGTAAAGAGCCCAATGAAACCTCTTTGGATGTAACATTCTAGCAGCAGCATCTGAAAGTAAAATACAGCATATAGAAGAAGGAAATAAAGAAAACTGATCAATAATGGAGAAAAACCTTCACCTTCCTGCTCATCATAAAGACAGAGTAAAGCAAAGAGCAAAAACAAGGAAATAAAAACTTCAATTTTTACACCTCCCGTTTGATAAATGGTGTTCATTATTAAGGGGTAATAACCAAACATCTGGGGTGTGAAAGTAGGTCTAGTTGTTCAGGGCATAATACAGAAGCTTATTAATGTATCGAACAATTATTCTTTCACCTGTAAGAGAGGGGAAACCACAGCCATGGTAAAGGCTGCTCTGTACACTGGAGAGAATGTGTTTCCCTCCACACTCTGCTCCTGCAAAAACAGTGAATTGCAAATTTTAAAAACATTTTCTTAGTGCTGTTGTTATTTTATTAATAGATGGTTTATTTTGGACAGAAATTATAAACTCAAACCAACATCAAGAGAATAGGAATCGCTCTTATTCCAGCGTGACTGGTTTACATGATGAACGACATCCAGGGATCTCACACGGGTGGCTGGGCGCAGGGCTCACCTTGCATTACTAATTTATCGGTTTCCTCACCAGTGCAACCGGGAAACATGTAAATGTACGCACCCCCAACACAAAGGGCATACAAAAGTTATTGTGTTTCCTCTCCTCCAACAGCAGTTCATTTCAGGGGCAGAGGACCACGAATAGAGATGGGATCCATAATCTGTTGTGGTTGGATGGAACAGGGATGTTGAAATGAAGGTTGCAATGTGCTGGAAAAACACCATATGACTCTAATCAACAGCTGAGCCTGCAAGCTACAATTAACCCACCAGCATTATTTATTAAACTTTATGCAACCTCTGAGGTCCCTGAACACCAGGCACCAGCTGAGAAATCCGGCACGGACAGGGCTCGACTGCCTGAGAGAAGCAGAGCCATCAGTCAGCGGCACCTGAACCCCAGCCACGGCTGCTCCGCGGCTTCTTCTGGAACGTCTGTCCCTGGGGTACCCCCGTGGCTCTGACAACAGTAAATTTAGCAAAAAGGGCAGGACCCGCGACAGAGCGAGGGACTCTACACCGACTGCTCGACGCAAGATGGGCTTCAGCTACAGATCACTTTCCTCCTTCTCCGGTGTAGTGTGTCTGATGCTCTGCCCCCGCGTGGGTTCAGGGGCATGTCCTGGCTGCAGGAGGGACACAGGCGATGGTGGAACGCTGCCCAGCTCCATGCGTAGCACCAGGTAGGTACAGCCCCAGCGCCCACACAGACGCAGGGACCAAAACCAGTTCTTGGCAGGCGACACACAGGGGGATCTTCCAGTTTAAAACCATGATGGATTTTCAGCCATCCCTGCTCCTCAGCCAGCCTGTATTTACACAGTGGAAGCTCCCGCTCTTGTGTTACCAGCACAGATGAAATGCAGGAGATGGAGAAGCCACACACAGGAGTTGGAAGAGCCAACTCTGGAGCGCACAGCCAGAGCCCAGGTACACTGAGCAGACAGGGAGCTACATGGGTTTCTATCAAATTCCCCAAAGCTGGGGGGAGAAACGTAGCACACGAATCAGCTATGGCTCTTCAACCTTCTTCACCTTGGGATGCAACAGGAAAAGAGAATCCAAACACACCAGTATAAAACAATAGGGAGCAGAGTTAAACCATGAATCACTAAGCAAAAGACTGCCTAAAAAATAGCTTTTCCTTGGCATTCGCCCAAGCACCGCCTAAGGTCAGCCTGCACATCATCACTTCTGTCCCCTTTTCACACGAGATCTTCCACGCAGCAACAGGAGGAAGGAAAATAACCCAAGTGAGAGATGGGAAGAGACCACACCTAATTCATTAGATTCTGAAGCGATGCATCCTTTAAAAGGTTGTGTTCCGGCAGTTTACAGGACCAGAGTGACACTAACAGACACAAAACCAGCATTAGCAGCAATACTCAAGCCAAAAACCAATTCAGGGAGTTAGTCAGTCTCCCTGGACCCCCACTGCCTCTGCAGAGGGATAGAGCCTCCACCTTACCCCAGCCTCAGTACGGAGCCGTCGCATCACTCCCGTCCAGCAGCGGTGTCTCGTTAGTGGGTGTATTGATTTCTAAATACCTCTTTACTCATCCTGTCAGGAATCTTGTGCAAACAAATGCTGAAGTACTCGGAAACATGCAAACAGAGGTACTGAGAGA
Organism: Pterocles gutturalis; assembly: GCF_000699245.1. Lineage (NCBI taxonomy): Eukaryota > Metazoa > Chordata > Aves > Pterocliformes > Pteroclidae > Pterocles > Pterocles gutturalis. The sequence continues at coordinate 51,596 of NW_010102821.1, forward strand.
GGCCCGTGTGTTACTACAAAATGTTGCTTAACTGAGGAAAAAGCAAGTTTTCAGAGGAAGTTTCCTTGCTTGGGGACAAACTGAATTAACACTGTTCTGTCCCCAGTAACGGTCAAAATACCTCGATAGTTTCCATATGCTCACTGGTGTTGTGCTAGAAACGTGCTAGTTTTATTTGATTCTAGCCAATATATATTTTAATTGAATGTTATTGCTCACATCAGAAAGCTGCCCTCTAAGTATTTTATAGACACTCAACACATCTGCCAAATTCACAGCATCCAAATGTATTTTTAATGTTACAAATTGGGCTGTGGTCAGGACGCTGAGAATTTAACACTCTTGGATCGGTCCCCACTCTTGAGCAGAGAGCGTTAATGCTTCTTTCATTTGCTGCCACACTTACAACCCAGATCAATGAAAATCTAGACCACGTCTAAAAATAAGATCCCATCCCCAATTCTCCAAAGAGCCTCAGCTGCAGAGATTTCAAAGAAACCCGTGCGCACTGTGACCAGCCTAACAATTTCTGCTGCTAAAACCTCATACAAATGAGTCCCTCCAGATTGAGAAAGGGTGGAAATATACTTTGATTTTTAGTCTGATTTCATTTTAGAGAAAACTCCTGTGTTTTACAGCTAGGGATAAACCACTGCAGCTGAAGCCAAGAGGGTTGGTCCATCAGAACAGGGCAATGTCGCACCGCAGCTGTGCCAGCGAAGTTCCCTGGGCAGACAAACCTGAAGCACTCATCACCCTTGGGTTTGATTTTAGCAGATTTCTACCCGAGGAAATCATCAAATGCTACATAACTACTGCAATTGTCACTAAAGAAAAGAGTTTTCTGTCATCAGCTCCTGTCCTAACCACTAAGGCTGGACAGGACACTTTAAATCAACGAAGCGGATTATGTCCAACGTTGAACCACACTTAAAATTGCTACTATTGCCCCTTCACTTAACCCCCCAAATAGTGCTTAGAAATCAAACCCCACGTTCTGAAATCGCTGCACAAACACCGACAGACACCAAGGGTGAAGCAAGAGGCGATTTCCAGCTGTGCTGGTTGAAGCCTTGGAGCTGGACTCCCAAACGGCGCTCCTGGGCTAGTCCAACACCTTTTTCAGTGGTCATTTCGTACTGCATTGCCCAGCCCCGCGCACCGGTGCCTGCACCGCGAAGAGAGGTGGTGCCGTGCTGCAAGGGACAGGGGTTTTAGCGGTCTTGCTCCAATGAGTAATTTTACATAAGCTTTACAGTCACGCATCTAATTTGCACCAGAGCGCTGTGGCCATCAGGTGAGTTGCACAACCCTCAAGCAAAGCCTTTGGCTTCATCGTGCGGGTTACTACAGCTTCATCGCACGCCTCTGCGTCGGCAGGTGAACACCCACAGCCTTCCCCCGTGCCCAGCCCTGCCCAACACATCAAACACTGTCACATAGGAAAGCCTCGCCCGTGCACACGCTTATTAGTTCCCTTATCACTCTTCTTTATTTCAGAATAGCAAAGCTGTGAGTCTCTGCCCATCACATAATTTCTGTTTACACCGGGATTGCAACTGCTCGCAGGGCTTCTCCTCCAGCCCTGAACAACCCACCGCCCGCAGAGCCCTGCACTCACCCTCCGCTCCAGCACCGAGCCGCCTGTTTGGTTTGATGGGGCTAACCCTGCCTAGGAAGTCTGCAAATGATTGAGGGATTCCAGTCAATTTGTGTGCGGAGAAGTTTGCATCCTGCAGGGCAGCGTTTCGATCGTATTTGCAATCTCACAGCCATGCCTGACTTAGGTGAGGGGCAAGTTTAGCAACCACTCGAGTTGTATGGGATTTTGCAAGATGACTTCACGTTCATGTTGAGACCTTAGAGGGAAAATATAGGTGGGAGGAATGGACAACACCACCATGAACCTTACAACTGAGGATTTCTAAGTGGAAACGCTGACAGTGCACCTGCCATGAGCACAGAAGCAGCACAGCTGGAATAAACATTTCCATGCACTAAAAAGTGAGAAAACAACAAAAAAAGAGAAAGAAAGGGGAAGAAAAAAAAAGAAATCCACAGTAAGAAAAAAATCTGCCTGTTGTCAGTATTTCTGTTTTCAGGCTGGGCTTCTCACTTTGCTGGCACCAAAACCAAGCCGTACTGGCTGTAGAACTGATTTTGCAACTTGCACTGCCTTCAACGCCACCAGCAAGACGGCGTGCCTTTTGCCAGCACAAAATGAGAGCTGGTTTCCAGCCTCAGGCTGCAGGGCAGCGACAGGGTGCATCCGCCGCCGCTCCACACAGAAGCAGAAGGCAAGGTCAAGCTTGGATTTGCTTCTGCCTCAAACCAGGCTGTGCAGCAGATGGCAAAAGTTATGCCTGACCTCTCCATACAGTTGCAGATGCCAGTTTTCATGGCCAGGAGCCAGCAGGATAATAAACAGCACTACTGCTTCTTGGCATGCCATTCACCTCAAACCCTTTTCAATAAACACGTTCTAGGCTAGAAAAAGCTCACTCTGGCTCTTAGATGGGAAGGACATTGTCCAACTGTCATAATTCACCAGGGAAATGTCTCTAAATGAAACTTACTTTTGATTTATTTTGGCAGCTCAACTTCTGTTTATTATTCATTGGTTACAAAAGAATATTATGGGACTTTAATCACTCGACTGGAGTCTTACAGAATCCGTGGCATGCCCTTTTTTTTTTAAATATATAAAATTACACAGCTTAAGACACAATATTTAACCCTCATCCATTCACCACCTTAAAACGTACTGAAATCTAACACTGGGCTGTTCATATTTCAGAATAATGACCCATTCATCAAAAACCCAGGAGATAAAGCTTAGCCGTGCAAGAGAGAACGCATGAAATTGGAAGATGGTGCCTACAACATTAGAGATTGTGACACAAAAAAAGCTCCCAAATATGTTATAGATTTAGGCTTAGCTAGTCATCAAGAGCTCCCAGGGATTTTCCTCCGTGGCAAAGGCAGCCGATGCTGTCCCAGCAGCAGAGCCACGCCAACGCCAACCACCGGAGCCGAACCCCGGCACTGCAGCCAAGGAGGCAGGGTGCAATTTCATGTCTGGAAGTGAGCATCTATTTAAATAAATTAGAAAATGTAATAAAAGTACCTACAGGAGAAGACCTGCAAGCACTGACTACCTTAGCTTTGCATGAAACACAACCTGCAGCCAGAAAAGCCACTTCCACACAACCAGGAGGAGGTGGGAAGAGAGGCTGAAGCAACCAGTGCTGCTTATGAAGTATGTTTATGCAAACAGAGTGCAAAATCACCTCCCTGCCTGCCAGGCTGACACTGCCTGCAACCCTGCACTCGCAGAGCTGAGGGGACAGGCTGCTGGCTCCAGTGACAGCTCAGGACACTGCTGGCTACACAGGCACTGGAATAGCCGGGATGATCCCATCATCAGGGGAACACCATACCCCACCGCTCTCCTCTCTGCCACATGCAGCACCTGCATCCCTCTCTTCTTCTGCTCACCGTCCATCTCTTTCTTCCTCCTTATATTAATTCTGCAAAGTGTTTCCTGATCGCTACAAAAAAAAAAAAAGTATTTCACATCCTTCCATCCATGACCTTGTCAAACCCAATAACCTGTAGGCATTTTTCTACGTCAGACACATCCTTCTCCTTCCACAGCCACTGCAGCACGCAGGCGGGGCAGGCAGGCTGAGCCTCCCCACAGCTGCAGAGCCGAAACGTTTATTTTTACATGCAACCAGAAAGGACAGCACTGGTTCCCAAAGGATGGGATGGCTAATTGAACTGTCTGCTGCTGCGCTGGGTTCAGGCTGGGTAGCACGAATATATTTGTATTCTTTAACCACAGCAGCTGCCGGCTCTTTTCTCGCCCTGCTGTTGTTATGAAAAAAGTGTATGACTGTTCTCACGAAGCAAAGCAAAGCAGGAGCCAACCAAAGCAATCCGAGTTATCAACCACTATCTTCAGCCATGAGAAACATTCAAGGCTTTTCCCAGCCCAGAATACATCCATTTTCTCTTCTAGTCAACACTTTGTTCTAGCACTAATTGAGCCAGACCCTAATACACTAGGAGGAGTGATAAACCAAGCTTTTCTTTAAGATTTCTTTAAGACACAGTCTTTACTCATTCCGTTTCAGTCATTTACTTTATGCATGTGTGTGCACAGGGCAGGAAGGGAAAAATGGACCAAAGACAACAGAAAGAAAATATATATACACATATATATTGTTTAGATTCAAACTATAAATCCACAAATCCACTATGGGTCTTGGGATTCCTCTTAAAATTCTCAATTCCTTCCAAAATTTATTTCACATGAACCTGCCTCACTTTTACTGACCCGGGCACCCATGTCCTGGCTGCACAGATACTGTAAAGGGTTAAACTGGACTGCAGATACAGAGGCTACTTCATTACAAGGACAAAAGCCTGATAGGTGAAGCAGCTTCAGCCAAACAACAAGTAAAGGCATGTCAGCAACTGTCAAAAAAATTACAGCCAGTCCATGCAGAAGGTTTAGCAATAAACACAGAGAAAGAGTGACAAATAAAAATGTACGGAGTGTGTTAAATGCTCAGTGGAAAAAAATCTGTGGGAACTTTTTATACTACACCCTAGGGCAGAGAGGAAATTATGCCACAACTGGACTGCAGCTCTTAGCAAGG
>NW_010102821.1:56273-64884 GCF_000699245.1 Pterocles gutturalis
AGCAGCAGCTCTGAGAAAAAAAATCTTAGAGGAAAAAAATCAGATAGCACTGGCTCCCCAGAAACAGCAGGCGCAGCTCGAACCGCGTATTGTTACAACCGAACCACAGCAGCTCCTGCATTCCCAGCCTCCCCCAAGGCATCCGAAATAGTCCAAGTCTGGGACTCCCAAGGAAAATTTTGCTACACCCTGCAGAGGAATGTTCCACCCACAACTGTTGTTTCCCCCCATAAAAGGCTCATTAGTGAGACAATTTCTGAAGTTCATGGTATTGTCTACAGATTTTACTGAAGCACCAGGAAGGGGAAGCCAAACGAGCCAGACTATTTTAAGGATTTTGCATTTGGAGGAAATTCTAGGGCAAAATTTCAAGAAGGCAGATGTTTTGAACTGGGAAACATTACGCTTTGTGGAGAAGGGAGCATTCCTGTCTTTAGAGCTGCTCAAATAATTCTTTTGGGGCCACGTCTATTTGATCAACTTTATTTTTAGATTTAGAATCTGCTTTTTCAGACACCTAAATACTATTTTATATTAATGTGTATGCCATCAAGACTACTTGGGAAACAGTTTAAAAATTAAAGACTGACTATAAAAAGTTACTCATACATCCTTCTCATACCTATAACTCCCCTCAAAGAGCTGCTCAATCACCTCAGCACCCAGCTGGAGCACAGAAGCACCATCCCCAACATTACCACTCCCACACTACCACCCAGATGGGACAGGAGACTCAGTCACAGGGCGTACCGTGGCTGGATCTGCCATTGGGATTTTGAATGTGCTGTCCCTAAGGGCCCCTCTTCCTTAAGGAGCACGGAGAGCACACTTCCATAGCTGCATACGGCACGTCCCCCACTGGGTGCAACTGGGATTTAGATTGCTCCAACCGGGAGAATAGCATGCAGCACTATTCAGGCATGTCTCCCCTGGCAGCCCTCCCTCACCACCAATTGTCAGCAAAACCTTACCCTGGCCTCAAAAACAAGGCTGGGCTCCCCTCTCCTGGACGGCCGCGAAGGTGCAGCTCCACAAGGCTCAGTAAGCGCTGCTCCTCCCTCCGCAAGGGGGAAAGCTGCTTTGCTGGGCTCAGTTGACAAGTGACCCCTTCCTCAAAGAGAAAGCAAGCTGTTAAAAGCCAAACACCCTCTGACTTCTAGGAACCTGCCTGATATCACTAAACAAGTTACCAAATACAGAGACAAGCTGACAGCAGGTCCAAGGCTCCAGCGATTTGGGCAGCACTTGGACCAACAGAGATTCCCAACCCCTTGTTGGGCAGTAAAGGCTGACAGGAGATGGAAAAGCCAAGGCTGAGCTTCCTGAATCAGCTTCAGCATCCATGGCACACGGTGCTCCCTCACCTTCATAGGCAGCAGGGATGGAACCGCTCCTGTGCGCAGCTCCGTCTCCCCGCGCAAACCCGGGGCGGGCAGGGCACAGCTCACACAGACAGCTGGGAGCCAGGGCTCGCCAGGGAACCCCCTCCTGGCTCGCTTTGACTTAAGAATTTTTTTTCTTCTACACTGCATCTGAGGTTTGTTTCCTTGGAAAGGAAGTCAGAGATTGAAAGGATGTTTATGAAAACTCTTACTCACTCTCCAGACCAGAACGGCTCCTCTCGCTCCGTTATCATGCAGTCAGGCAGTTCTGGCAAACGCTGATCACAAGTTGTTAGAAGAGAATGTGACCGAAGAAAAGAAGCTTTTGCAAAACACCTTTTAGGTCCAATCTTGCAATAATTACACAGGATCCTGAGCTCCCAATGAAATTCAAGCAGCTACAGCATCAGAGCTCATATACATTTTTATTTACAGCATGCACTGTCGAGGCCACGATAGATTGCATCGCTCCTCTCAGGTCTCGGTGTGTCAAGCGATGGAAGTATGTCAAGAGGCAGGAATGGCTTTTTCAAAAGTTAAGTCTGCTGCAAGTAGTACAAGCTACAGGCTATGGACATCTCATACAGTAAGAAAGCGTTACAAATGTCTGAAGATTAAACTTTTTGCTGTGGCTGGTTTTAAGCTTTGTTTCAAGCAAAAGCTGGCTGCCAACTGTTTCTTTATTAATCAAGGGTGGTTTGCAGTTGTGGTTGCTATAATAAAATGCAACAACAATCTTCATCCTGGGCTTTCTAAGGGAGGGCTTCACAGGATGACACTATCTATCCGTGTGCATGTTTCAATAAAATTTTACAGGGAAATATTGGTCTCGAGGATATAAATTTCCTACAAATTTAATAGGAATAGAAGATCGGTAGAAGAAATAACCTAATTTTATTGTGGAGGCAAACTAAAAACTACTACCAGAAAAGGTAAATAAGGAAAAAAGCCCTTTTCGGGAGCACTGAGTCCTTTTGTGGCAGACTTATCTTAAATGCACCTTGCTTTCAGTTGTTTCAAAACAAATTCTTGCCATCCACTGGAAAATGAAACCCGTCCTCCCCAAGCGGGAGAAGCCAGGCCTCTTGCTCTACAAAACTTCACATTTCTAAGTGTCCTTGATCCCGCTGAGAACACGCTGGTAAAACAAAGGCTCTCTTCAGCACAGGAACAGGCTGAAGCTGAAAAGCGAGGTTTTCGCCCCCACAGTCGAGTATCGACAGGGTGGCCATGTGAAAAAGCTGCCTCACCCCCCAGCTAGCACACAGGAGAAACTACTCGGAGAGTAGCACAAGAAGTGACAGGAACAGCAAATGTTGCTTCTAGGTTTCCTCTGTTTGGTTCTGGGGAGACAAATCTAAAATTTCATCTCAAACTGAAATGCAACTCAAGCATTCCCCAGAATTGCCAGATCACCTCCTCTGCTGCGGGTCCCCCACACGCAAGGCCTGAGCTTGCTGACGCTCCTTTACTGCTTTAAACTCTGAGGCCCAGCCAAGTCCTGCCCCTCTATCAGTCTGGTTCCAGCAACTCACATCCGAAATGCTTGTACAAGCGTGAAATGGGAGACTTGCTTAGAAATGCAGAAAGAAAAAACTCGCAGCATGTCAGATTCCAACAGTTTTTTCTTACCAGTGAACAAATACTTTCAATAATGGAATGGTTTCAGTATTTGTTAGGATCTGTTAAAGAAACAACTGTCATGCTTCTGGGAGACTGCCCGGCCTCAGCCCCTGCAACCGCAAGCTCTGGCTTAAAGTCTGCTTCTACCTTGGAAAACAGCAAAGTGAGGGAAAACAGGAAAATTCACAGCTCACTACAGGAATATTTGTGATTAACTGCAGCTCCAGGCCACTTGAAAGATGCTCTGCACAGACACACCACATGCATGTGCATGTCTGAAGGTTTTTACTTGGACAGGAGTTGAATTGGTTCCTTTATAACCAAAGTAAATGAAGGGCTGCACAGACAGACCTGCCTCCCCGGTACTTCCGAGCAGGATATTGTCCAAGTCCATCTGTACACGCTTTGGAGAACTTCAAAGGGATTAAAGAGTGAGAAAGCACAAGACATAAGGTAAAGCACTAAGCAAAGCTCACTGAATCTCCACAGCACAGAGATCCCTTTGTTCTCCTGCAAGCACAGCTGACTGCGGCACTGCTTTTGTTCATCTCTCACCACCTTCTGCTAGGAGAGGTAAGCATCTTGCATTTTTTTTTTAAAGCAGTATGAAAGCATAGATAAGTCAAATAATCCACTCAAGGCTGTAGACTCTGTGGCAGGATTGGAAAGAGACACCAATGGCTACTGCAGCAGGAAGGGGAATGACTACCCCAACCCAGCAAACTAGACTTAAATCTGGTATTAAAAACATGAGTCAACATTGACACTGAGGAAAGCAGCGTGATTGACGATTCAAGGCATCAATGTTCACGGTCTAAACCAGAACAGACACAGGAAACACAGCAGCACTGGCTGATCCCTCAAAATCAGATAACACGTGGACCAAGCTCAGCGTTCACAAACACTGCAGCCACGACTGTGCTGGTTGATATGTACCCCCAGCAAACACATCTGTCAAGCAAAAGACACGTGAAAACCTGATAGCTGACTAGGACACGCAAGATGAACCCGCAGTCCGTCATCAGGCTTAGTCACCAGCAACTCAGGATACTTCAGCAAACAACTTAGTTAAAAGGCTAAAGATCCTTTTATTGATCCTTACTCAGCAGCAAATGTGCTTGTACTTATTTAATCCTGTTCCTTTTATCGTTAGCTTCAGAGCAGCACAACCGCAAGCCTCCTGGTTTTGCTTTTGATTTTTAAATCAATTTCTCATTCACGTCCTTTTGGAGGGTGATCAGAAAGCAGGTTAGAACAGCTGTTCAGTGAGCAGCCCGCAAAGACATCAGAAACACCTCCCTAACAATGAGAGCAGGCTTCCACCTGTCAGAGCCGTTCCTCAATCTAGCATCACAAGATGAGACCCTCAGCATGACCAGAGATGAGATGCACGCACCTGCCTGCCATCCTGTCCCACGTTGGTCTGTCCTCTCACTACAGTTCGAATGTTGTCATCCAACCTCCTGGAGAAAAGAATCTATAATGTCAAACTCATTCTCTATGTGCCCGATCCAAACAATTGTGAGAGCCTTGAGAGCTACAGAACCCATTTAAAACAAAAAAGACAATGCTACCAATGCTAAACTCACTTTCCCCCCCTCTCTCTGTATGACATCACTATCTTACATAATTTAAAACTCCTGTTGCAAAAATAAGAATCCATTTCCTAATTTAATCAGGGCTTCTTGCATTTCTCTTCCCTTAAGCAATCCTGTCAGTTCTCCCTTTTCCGTTTTCATTTCAACTTTCCACATACTAAAGTGCTGGCTCAATCATTTCAGCCTTGTAATGCCAGACTGCACAGAAGATGTAAGCATTTCCTGCACATTGTATTTATTTTGTACTTACAGGACCAATAAAGATACACATAATGAGAGTTTTTACAATTGCTATTTTGACCTCAGAAACAGTTCTTGGCAACCAAATCTTCTGGGTAGTTCATTCTCTCAGCCTTCACACTGTACTAAAATTTGGTACTTGTTGGTTCTCAGTTCATTGTTTTTCAAAGCTCTACTTTGCAACCCACCAGCTAAAATAACCTGAAGGGCACATATTATACAATAGTGGCAAAATATTAAAAAATCGTAATTGTTTCTGTCCCACTATTAGACTTGAGGCTGATCCTATTCACACCTTTCAAGCAAACTAATTCCTATCACCATAGCACAAAGCTGTATTTACAAAGCCTCGGTGACAACCAGACCACTCGCCACCTGAGACGCGATGAAATGGAGAAACATTTACCTTATTTTCAATCTGATTTTGTTCACAACTTCATCGATGTTTGCCAGAGACTACAACATAAAAAAACCAAAGAGAAATGAAAAGAGGAACCTTTTACAGCAACACGCATCAGCTGTGACACCTGACGCTTTCTCACCAGTGGTACTTTATGAAGAGGAGAGCAATGACTCTGTTTTACAGATGGAGGAACCCAGACACACAGGAGCTTAGCTGCTCCTCAGGGCACCTAATGAAAAGCAGCAAAAGGCAGGGCAGGCCAGGGTGCAGCCCTGCAGGTCCAGCTCCCCGCTTCCCCCTAGCCCTGAGCTCTGCACTGTCAGCAGAGCTGCTCCCGAAACGCCGTGGTGACAGTGACCTCCAGTGGGCACTGGGGACAGAGCCCTCGCCTTCCCTGGCCAGAGACCCTCCTGCAGAGCCCAGACACCCAGCACAGGGGTGGAGGAGGCCTGGCTGCTGCTTCTGGGGGGTATTGTGGGGGAAATAGCTCTTTGCTACTGGCAAAGGGAAAAAAATCCAAGCCAGCACCACCAGCAAACTGGCTAGAAACAGCTGAAAGTCAAAAAGCCAGTGCTGCAGGGGATCTTAAACACCGTAAGCATTGGAGCTGCCTCACAACCCAATCTCCAGCTGCAGAAACACCTCCTTTGTGCAATAGCTTAGTCCAAAACTGCTCCTGGGGCTGATGTGGGGAAGACAAAGTACGGATATGAGCCCATGGCAATCTCATTCTTTAAATCTCAAAAGAAACAATAGGTTTCCAACATGGATGGCTCTCTAGTGAGATTGATTTCACAGGACTTGTTTGGCTGAAGCTCCTGAGGATTGACCAATTACAAATACAGGTCAAGTTATGAAATTTACTGCAAAGGAAACCTCTCTATAGAAAACGTATTTATTTCTACAGATCAAAGCAGGACTTTCACTGCAGCAAGCCCTTCAGGTGGAAAGAAACTACATAATGACAGTGAACCTCATGAGATGCGAATTTAAGACGCGATTATTGTTACACCCTTACCGCCTGTGCTACTGTTTAAAAGAAAAGGCGTGGGTACAGGTTTGAACATGCCTTCAGTCACTTACTATCAGGTTACCCCTCGCACTGAGAGGGTTGTACTGCGAGCATTACTCACCTGCTCAGTGGGAAAGAGGGTATTAATATACTCCACAGCGTTGAAATCTGCTCTGTCCAGTGGATCTTGGCTGGGAAATACCTGAAGAGAGGGAAGAAAAATACGATCAACTATACCTCACCATTAATTTCTGTAACTTTACCCAGTATCTCCTGCTTTCAATGACTCCAGCACCCACTTCCCATTGTGTTTCACAGTGTTGTTCTCACAAGTGTGCACAGAGAGCGCTCAGGTCTCTGCCCAGGGGTAAAGCCGTGCTCTGGAGGTCTCCAAACTACTAAAATTCCTGTGGATATCAGCCTGGATAAACACAGATAAGCATGCTTCCACGTCCAGCCCCAGCACAACCGACCACGTGCAAGGAATTCCCGAGAGACACAAGATTTTCGTTACACATCCCAAACCCTTCGGATGCTTCTGCTGTTGTCTGGAAGTGAACCCCCCGGCTGAGGCACCGCCCCGATCTGTGCCTGCGCTTTGCGAGGCCCTGTGGTGAGAGACAGAGGATTTGCTTTCCACAGCCGCGTAATCGGAAACAGGATGAATTAAGAAATGGCTGTACAAATTCTCTGGAGACTTAGGTTTACCACTCTCACATGAAAAAGAGGGAGAGAAACAGAATCTGTTGAATGATTCTTCCTGCCCACAGGAAAGGGAAAAGAGCAGCTGTGGTGCAAACAGATCTCTTCTCGCCTCAGAAGGAGCCCAAATGATGCAAACGCAGCTGCCAGGTTTTGCTTTTTGTCCCTACAGACTAAAATATTGCTGCATTGTCTTCTCTGCTACCGTATTCTTTCCATATTCATACAGCCATCAGCTCTGCACTGCACAGTCAAAACCCTGCCTAGCTCACACCGCCGCATCACCTCTGCGGGTCACCCTGGCCGCACGCAGGATTTACATTCTTTTACACATTTTGCAGCGTAAAAGCAGTAGTTTTGTGAGTATGAAAGCGAGGAACTTCTCCCTGAAATAGGCCTCTCAGCAGCTTTCCCAAAGCTACTCCCGCGGCCAAGGAGAAGCAGGCAGCAGTTAAATATCCATGAGGTCATGCCCAAGGGAGGAGGATGCTCTGACATCAGCCCACTGTAAATCACAGTTGCAGCATCAGTCAGCTCTGGGCTCACAATCCTGCAGGTGCAATTAATCCCAAATCTCCACAAGCATTAAGAGCAGTCGAAACAAGAGGCAGGATGGAAGATAAAGGATGATAAGGAACGCTCACAGGAACAGGATTGTTGGGTTGGTAAGTGTCAGTGAGGAAGCGATGAAAGGCAGGAGGCACTGACACCCTCAACATCTCCCCTTGCTCAGCACGTGACTATCTGCCCACAGCCTTTTTACCTGTTAAAATAACTCAGCCAGGGATGAGTAGATTCTGCATTGCTCAAAAACTCAAGACTGTCTCTAAAAGACATGTTTTACCCTGAAGAGACACTTTGTGCTTGATGAAAATGTCACTAGGTAATGTTCTTTGGTGTACAATGTTAGAAATCACGCCAGGCTGCTCTGGCTTTCAAACATACAGGCTCTATAAAGTGCAGAGGAATCTTCTTCTGGACAAGTTCCATGTTTCCTTTAGAAGCTGGTATTTAACTCAGCAGTTTTCAAGGTTTCAGCAAAAATTACTCAAATGGTTTATTGCAGGTGTGCCAACCCCATACAAAAACAGAGTATGGGCTGTCTCTTTCTTCAGAGCAATAATACTCCAAAACTGGCACAGCACCCACAGAGGAACTGTGCTGCCTTCCTCACCTTCTGGTGCTGGGCTTACTCGAGATGCTGCGCCAGCCGCCGCAGCTCTGCCCCAGCTCTTTGGGTAGAGGCACTGAAAGTGATCCACAAGCCTCAACGCTCATGAAAGTGAGAAGTTTTCTGAGTGATACTTAGAGAGACAGCTCCTGCTGCTGTCCACAGACTTCCACGAGAAGGAGGAGCTCTTCAGAGGGAAGGGTTGGCAAAGTCAGTCACAGACCCCAATGGACAGGTGATTTTACCCCTGGTTCTGCTGGACTTTTCCTGGGCTCCAAGGGCCAGAGAGGCTTTCAGGGAACATGGAAGGCCTTGTGCTGGAACATAATATCGAGCCAAGGCATTTAGATTATCCCAACTTCAACTGCATCGCAGGCCACTGGACCCCCCGAGATGCTTTCCATACCGAGTACCAAGTACTCAACTAGCAGAGAGCAGGCGTGCCCTGCTGCAGAGCAGTTCACGACACACGCTCAGCTG
>NW_010102822.1:0-2755 GCF_000699245.1 Pterocles gutturalis
CTATGATTCTATGATTCTATGAATTACATGTAAAAATAGTGAAATCAGTAGACTGATTAGGGAAGTTAGCTAGACTGGATTCCAGAAACTGCGGTTCTCTATTCATCTGTAGGGATGCAGCAGGATCCTTCCCACCACATTTCTCAGTTCTAGTATCATGTTTGCTTTATGACTTTTCTGCTACTGACTTTGACCAACAGCTGTAGCAGTAGACTGATATCACAATGGGCACTCAAACATTAAAAATTAGAGATGTAAGCAACATATCTCATTAAGACCATAAAGTGGTGATAGTAATTTTTCACTATCATTGAAACTGCTTAAAATCAAACTACATGTAGAATGAAACTATATGCGATTTAAGACATTATTTTTCTCGTATTGGCTGACTGAAAACCTTGACTATTCCCAAGACTTTGTTTTATCCAAGAACTCACTGATAAATAATGCATACAATCACATATAAAATCAATAGGCCTGCAGCAGATTCCACTTTTTTTTTTTTTTTAGTTTATTTTTAAACTCTGTATTGGATGGCTAAGGCAGAAGCATTAGGGGATTTTTCCAAAGTCAAAAAAAAAAAAAAAAAAAAAAGAGCTTTTACAAATTTGGTTTTTGACTATTATTTATGACCACCAAATATTTCACTACGAAAGGACAATTATCCTTTCAATCTACTCCTCAAATTTGTTTCAAAATTACTATACAGGCAATTAATTTTTTCACTGGCAGATTTTTTTCTTTGTAAGGTCATGTTCCATTTAAATTGCTGATGTCACCCAATCAAACCAAATGTATCTCTATCAAGCTGTTTGGAGGATCAATGTTGTAAGGCATCTAGCTTGACAACATTAATCCCTTACTCTGTAATACCAAGAGTTTGACTTCCCTTTACAAATTCAAACTCACAAAAAAATTACATGTTTCAATATTGTTAATCCGTAATAGTGCACTGAGGACCTTTGTCCTTAATTATTGTGACAAGGAAGTGAGAGGCATTGGATGTTATAAAATGCTTCATCAAATTCCAGTCTAGTGGTTTGGAAATGAAATTAGTTACCCTCTTCTTGCTTGTATAGAGTGAAAGATTCCTGACAAATCGAGCTGTACAGCTACTACAAAAATAAGGTTAAGTGAACATTCGTTTCAGTTCTGCACAGCTGTTTCTGCAGATTGTGTTCCTGCTCCTTAATATTCGTTCCTAGCAAATACTCATGCAGAGAAGTTTTTGTTCAACATGAATATTTAGGAAATTACTGTTCTATGTATGAATATTTAGTTTTGCATGCAAAAACTCCAGCATTCATGAACAATTTTATGGGTTTGTTATTCATTATTTACTGTTCTTCTCATTCATAAATTTTGTTCCTTTAGTCAAAAAATAATGAAACTATATCTTTTTGGCAATCACATGCCAAAAAATTGCAGTAGGTTAATCTTTGTCTAGTCTCATCAAAACATTGTTTACAACAAACTTATTCAGAAACCTGAGATTTTTTGCTTTTGAAAGCAAATGGTTGAAAAATACAAAATTTATTTTGAATAAATTCAATTCATTTACTTTAATACTGAATGACATGCACAAGCAATATATAAATTTTTTTTTTTTAGTTTTTGAGAATATACAAGGCCAAAGATGAGCATAAAGTGTTCACTTAACCTATTTAATCCCCTTAAAATACAGAGGTTTTAGAATTAGTATGAAGAAATATCTCAAAGGTCAAATATTGATGTTAATTATTGATTAATAAAATTACCATATTTTTTCCCATGAAAATGGGAATTTTGATGAAAAAATAACTAGGAAATAATGTAGAGAATTATCGTACCAACTGATATCTATGGATGGAAAAATAATCTAACCTGTTTCTTTCCTCACTGTTTAAAACATATAGTGCAAAAATAATTTCAATAATGTCTTTAGATTGGGCTATTAGACACCCAACACTCATGATTATAATTTGTTGATTTTCCACAGTTGCCTCCTCCAAGCTCAACAACAGTCCAGCTGTGTGCAAGAAGCCAAACAAATGTGACAGGAGGCCTACATAAGTGAACAAGCAGTTCCTTACAAAACTCAAACGTAGATAGGAAGCACACAGTAAGTGGAAGCAGGGACAGCTGATCCAGGAGGAATAGAGACACTGTCCAACCATGCAGAGATGGGGCTAGGAAAGCTAAAGCCCCTAGTGATGTATCTCATAGACTGACACTGGGGACGATATTGCTTAACTTCTCAACCAATGACCTGAAAGATGGGACAGAGTCTGCTCTCAGCAAGTTTGCCGAAACTGGGAGAAGTGGTTGATAGACCAGAAGGTTGTGCTGCTTTTCATAGGAACCTTGACAGGCTGAAGAAATGGACTGTCAGGAATCTCATGAAGTTCAGCAACGGGAAATGCAAAGTCCTGTACTTGTGCTCCTCGTGGATATCGAGTTGACTGTGATCTAGCAATGACAAATAAGGTCAACAGCCTCCTGGGCTCCATTAGACAGAGTACTGTCAGCAGGTTGAGGGAGATGATCCTTCCCCTCTACTCAGCTCTGGTGAGAAACATCTGGTGTGCTGGGTCCAGTGCTGGGCTGCCCTGTACAAGAGACAGGTAGATACTGGAGTGAGTCTAGTAGATGGCTACAGCAACTAACTATCCTTTTACTATTATTAGAAACAATTGTTAAAGTAAAATACCTCACTTGTAACAAATGGATTGAATATTTCTGTTTCGCTGCTCCTTCTTCCAAAAGGCTACTCTTT
>NW_010102822.1:2786-3925 GCF_000699245.1 Pterocles gutturalis
TGCAACAAAGAGAGGGGGATTAGCAAGCTCACGGCTTTGTGAACATTGTTACTGTCAGGATTTGCTTCCTATATTTCAGCTACAGTAGTACTGGGAATAGGAAAGCAGAAAGCTCTAGTACATATTTCAAACTATGCAGATGCATTTGCAAGTAGGCAACTTCTCTGATTAGTGATGAGCACTGGCAGATTTTGGTATACTGAAAAACATAGTATGATTTACCTACAAATCATTTTTTAGTAAATTATTTTAAAAGGTCTAAATTTCTCTCCCAATTTTAGGTTATATAAGAAGTTCAGATGAGCAAACTGAGTGACCTAGTTTGGTATTCACATCAGTTACAGGGTTTTTTTTTTTTATATTTGACATGATATGTACACATGAAAGTATGGGCAGTTCATATATGCACATGCATTTAGTACTCATACAAACTTTACATTTGAAATTATTTAATACATACTATCCAATATAGTAATACTATCAGTAATGTTAAATTGTTTGATTAACTGGTCATCCTGTTCCCTTTGCTTTGAACTATGATAGTCACTGTAGATAGACCAGTGAATGTAGCAGTGTGTCCTCTGTTATCTTTCAGGAACTAGCAGCTTAGGCATCCTGTTTTGATACACCACTCTAAAACAAACAAAATAAAACAAAACAAAAGAAAAATAAATTCAGAAATGAGAAAATCTTAAAAAATAACTGATGAAACAAGGAAAGAAAATGGAATGGCATGAATCCATCCTTCATCTGAAAATAAAACCAAGAGACAAGAATGAAACATAAGCAGTCCCATTTTGCAACGGCTTCTAGTTTTATGGATGTGCATGATCTATTTTTTTCCCCTTCTGGCTTACTGTTCCATGTGAAAGCTGGACCCCATAGAATAAAATATGTGTCCTGTTCTATCACATTTATAAATAATGAAAAATAACATGACAAGGATTATTAAGCAGTGTAAAGCAAATAAAACAATGGAAGCAGAAATAACAAGGTCTCAACATTCTTCCTGAACAGTTATTTCTATGAATTATGCTGGTATAGCTCGGTACATCTCTACTCAGTAACAGGCAGAGATTAATATAGTAGCTGTTTGAGCTGTTACTTTTGCTAAATGGTTTCTTGGACAGAGAAAGAGT